>NW_020356221.1:0-123256 GCF_002211085.1 Panicum hallii | reverse complement strand
CCTTGATCATACTCTAGTTCCAATAACATTATAAAATACACATTTACCTTATATGCATGCATGTGTCTAGAATATGATGGAATCCCAATTAAAGGATGCGCCTAGTTTTTATTGAGCTTCCTTGATTAAATCTATGTTATTATATTTATGTTGTAGCTATGCTAGATGCTTTTACTTAGGTTTTTGGATGGAAAACCTGGAAAAACATGTTACACTGGTTTACACATGTTACGGAATACTTTATTGATGATAATTAAGATGATTTTATTAATTGGAACATGGAGAACACCTAGGAAAATAGTGCAACCACAATACTACATGGCTCTGGTCTTGGCTAATTAATTAGAAACTCTAGCTTATGATAATCTTATCGAAAGGGCAAGAGAGGTTGCATCGTCGGGGTATAGTTCGGTCCTCTTGAGGGTGAGATATGGTCCTGGGTAAGGCGTCTGCCTCATTAGGGAGAGTTATGACCGCTTTGACTTGAAACCTTAGTGGATTGTTATAAGTTAGGGAATCTTTGTAAAGGCCTCGTAGTGAATCCCTGCCACTCACCTTGAAAGTGTTTAAGGGCCTTGCAAACCTGGGTATCAAGGGAAACACGAATGTGGGTAAAGTGTAGATCCTCTTTAGAGTGAAAATAGATATATCAGCGTGCTCACGGTTACGAGCGGCTTGGACACTCACATGATAATTAAACTTAAAGATGATCTAAATCGATGTTCTTTATTTAATTATTTATGTTGTTAACTGATCTCTTTATTTATTTATGGGTTGGTATATACTTACACTTAGATAATGCTTTCTTAATAAAACTTGACCAACTAAAAACAATTATCGCAGTCAACCATGTTAGCTTTTCCTTGATTATAGCCTTGCATGTCATATAATTTACTCCACTTGCTGAGTACCAACCATAAGTGTACTCACACTTGCTTTATTAAAAATAATGCTGCTCAGAACAAGATAATTGTCCGGTGTTCCCTGAAGATTTCGAAGAATACTAGGCGTATGTCTCCCTGTCATCTGCCTGTGAAGTTGAAGTCCGCTGCTATTTATCGATGTTTATTCATTTAAAATTAAGACTGTCGGTCATGTAATAAAGTACTATTATACCCTATTTTGTTAATGCATTGTTTCGGATATTCACTTGTGAAGTCTAATTTATGTGCGGAACTTGATCCTGGCGCACATATGGGATGCATTCGGTTACCTTTTCTAAACAAGGTTTGACAGAAGTGGTATCAGAGCAGTGATGACTGTAGGATGTTAGGCTAATTAGTAATGGTCGAATTTTAAGGCTCATCTTGCTTAGTAGCCTAGCTTCTGCTTGCTCGCTTTTTGAAAATCTATTTATTTCTTGAGTATATCACTATTATTTACTCCTTGACTTCATGCTTGTCTCTCAAGTGTGTTGATATTTTTAAAAAATGCCAATCTTGCTTTAAGGTCACCTATAGTATCTTTCTAAATATTCTCTATCTTGCGCTGTCCTCACTTTTGCTACAGATGGCCCAAAACAAGCAGACCGTCCGCAAGAGCACCCGTGGACCGCCGCATCCGATGCATCATCACAGGAAGTGTCTGACCAGGAGGAGTCCGAGCAGACGGAGCCCAAGTACGTGATACTCGAGGACAACGATGATGACAACCACGGTCGTCCTGAAGGAGGTTGGGTGGACCCTGACACTGAGGAGGAGCCCATGGAGCTACCTGTGGACCACCCTGAGGTCACAAGTGGTAGCAATGGGAATCCCGCAGGAGGAGACGGTGCCAATCCAGGTGCTGCAGGCAGAGATGAGGATGAGGATGGTGACGATGACCCAACTGCACCCGATGGTGGTGATGATGGCTCAGATGATGATCCAGAGTCAGCCGCTGCCGCAAGCCCACCGCCACTTGAGCCCCACTATGAGAAGCAGATACTTCACTTGGACTTTGCTGAAGGTCCATTCCCTGCACTCTTTGGAGGGCCATGCAGAGGATTGGCTTCCCGCTGATGCCACGCTACGAAGCTCACTTGTTCAAGAATGCCCAGCAGGAGGAGGAGTGGTTGGTGGCTGTGGTGATCTGTGTTCCGGATGAGAGACCTGGCAGCCGGGTGGATACTCCAAGCACATTAATGAGGTGCCAGGAGGACTTGGAGGCAGGGACCAGTGAAGCTGCCAGGAGAGTGCTCTACTATCTCTGCTACGCTTTCAAGGATGACCTTCAGGGCACTGAGTTTCAGCAGTTTCCATGGCGCAAGAGGGGAGCCACCTGTGCGCGGATTCCTGCGCCGCCCCCTGAGGAAGGAAGCTTGCTAATGGACACTACGCAAGAGTTGGTCGCCGCTCTCAGCACGGACCTAGATGCAGCCGGAGCAGAGATCCAGAAGGTCAAGAAAAAGCTGATGATGACCATCAGGGAGAAGGCAATTCTGGAGGCTCGGCTGTGAGGAGATCCGGAGTTACCCCTGGAGTATGACGGCGATGAGCCTAGGAGTACCTGCCATAGTCACCTCCTGGCAAGTGCGTCCACTATGGAGAGCTCGGCTACCGCACCAGCTATCGTTGGAGAGGATAGATTTAGGAATTAAGATAGGAGTATATTTTCTTTTTAGATAAAAGTTTTGTAATAGTGTTTTGCAATCGCTAGTTCGAACGGTCTTAATAGTGTGTTAATTTAGATAAATGTGAAAGTGTGCTTGGTTTTGTGAAAAGAATGTGATTTGGATCTTTGTAATGATTGCGACAGATTGTGGAGTAATGACCACAATTATATCAAGTTATTAATAAAAATATATAGTTTAGTAAGAGCTTGGGTTGTCTATCTTCTTTACTATCTTATCTTATCCTTGCTCATACCCTTTTTCCATGATTAATTTCATGAGTCTCATTTTTTCTAACCAATCAGATGGTGAACACCAGGTCCGGGTCAGTAGTTGATCAGCCTGCAGTGCCACGACAGGGAACGAGCAACAACACCAACCCCAATCCACGACCAAGTCAACCACACCAGGCGCCACTGCAGGGATGGAGCAGTTTCTTGCTACCCAGACTGAGCTGCTTACCAATATGGTGAACACTATCGCCAACATGCAGGCTCAGATGAACAAGCTCCACCACCTCCACCACCACAAGTAAAGACAGGCATAGGGAGTTCATGAGCCACAAACCTCCCTCGTTCTCCCACTCATCTGACCCGCTGCAAGCTGATGACTGGATCCAGACGGTGGAGAAAATGCTGGACATTGCCTAGTGTACTGACAGGGAGAAGGTCCTTTATGCATCAGGCAGATTAGAAGGGACCACGGCAGATTAGTGGGATGCTTACACTGCAGCCCATAACAACCCCAACACCATCACCTGGTAGGAGTTCAAGAACGAGTTCAGGAGCACCACATACCTAAGGGTCTGATGAAGCTCAAGAAAAAGGAGTTCCTTGCACTGAAATAAGGGTCTATGTCTGTTAGTGAGTACCGGGACAAGTTCATCCAAATGTCTCGCTACACTCCCGCAGATGTAGCCGATGATGAAGAGAAGCAGGATCATTTCAGGGAGGGTTTGATTGGTCTTATCAAGTATCAGTTGATGGTGCATACTTTCAAGAATTTCCAGAAGATGGTGGACAATGCCATCCTGGTGGAGCGTGCCCGTAAGGAGATGGGTGAGTAGAAGAGAAAGTTTGAGTCGTCAGGGCAGTTCAACAACAATTCCTACCCTCGTTTCACACCCCCGCAAGGGACACCTTTTCGCCCGGGAGGACAGAATGTCAACTACGGGCAGAGTCAGTACCAGCGCTCCAACTAATAGGGTCAGCAGCAGCAGCAAGCTCAGCATGCCGGTCAGTCAGTGCAGCATCCCAACTTTCTGCAGAATCGCCAGGGCACTCCTACAGGCACACCGATGAGGAACAATACCCCTGCTCCCACCGGTGGTAATACTTGCTTCAGATGTGGCAAAGTTGGACACTATGCCAACCGTTGTCCCAAGGGAAATGTCTAGAACACTCCAGGCCAGTTCAACAACAGCGGACAGAGGCAGACCCCGCAGCAGCAACAGCCCAGGAACAACAACCAGAGGCCGCAGAATAACAAGGGTCAGCTGAACTTCGTCTGCGGGCGTGTGAATCATGTGGCTGTGGAGACCGCTCAGGAGGCTCAGGACATTGTGTTCGGTATGTTTCTCGTCAACTCAGCCCCTGCATCCATTTTATTTGATTCTAGGGCATCACATTCCTTTATTTCTGCTCAGTTTGTTGCAAAACATGGCATTCCCGTGCATTCCATGCCCAACCACATGGTAGTTAGTTCGCCTGGGGGAAATATGAAAGCAATGTATCAGTGCTTCGGTGTTAGTTTCAAGATTGTGGGTAGAGAATTTCGTGCAAATTTTGTGGTGCTGGATTCCAAGGGAATAGATATCATACTCGGGATGGGATGGCTAAGCAAGGTTGATGCAGTGATTCAGTGTGCCAAAAGATCTGTACTTCTGACAAGCCCAGAAGGTTAACGGTTTGAGTTCGTTGCAACACTTCCGTCGTGTCACACCCGGTTTTTAAAGATAAAACCGAATGCATAACTATATGTATGCCAGGATCAAGTTCCATACATATAGTGACTTTATCAGTGAATAATCAGCAATGGTATCACAAAAAGAGAAATTAAAAGACTATAAAGATCATCAGAGTTATACAGCTTATCCTGAAAACGAAGACTCCAAACTTCACAGGCAATCGACCGGAGGTTGCGCAAGCCTAGAACTCAGCATTGTGGCAGAACCAACCTGAATTATACCGGCTCAAGTACGCGAGTCCACTTCCGAGGGCTCCAACGTGCTTCAAACGGTATAATCCCTTGGCCTGTCGGGTAACGTCCCGATAAACCACCGATACACAGGATCAAATAAGGTTACCTCACACGAAGGTGAGTCCAGAGATACAATCACCAACACATTTTATATTACAGACACTTACATTATAAAAGTTTGCAGAGTAACATAAGTACTAGAGTGCTAAAAGTTATTACAAACCATTTAAAACATTCAAGTTTGTAGCAGCGGAATTCAAAGTACGATAACTATACATGTCGCTAGTATCAACATCATGCTAAGCCCGAGCATGACATTACTCGTTAGGATCGGTGCTGGCCGGGGACGATTCCCACTCCACGGACCAACCATCAGGCAAAGCAGAAGGCCAAGGCATAAGGTAAGCAGGTCCTTCAGAGACATTACCTGAAACAAAAGTATATAGCAAGGCTGAGTATACTAATACTCAGCAAGGCTTACCCGGGGTTGGGTATACTTAGCCCATAACTAGACCATGCAGGCTTTGCAAAAGTTCTGGGTTTAGTTTTTGCTAAAAAGCAATAAAGAGTAGGTCCTTAATTTATATTTTAGCTTTCAGATTCTAATTCTTTTAACCATTCTAGGTAAGCACCTATAACTATTTCAATCATGGTACAATTCTTTAACCAAACATCAATTGTGATAATCATAACGTTGCTCTTATTACTCTATGTGGTAAAAGAGATAAGCAGTCTCAATCTTCGTGAGAGGCGGACGATTCTGAATCGAATTTTAACCCTTGCAAGGTAAACCTAACTCACACGCTTGGAACACCAACAGGTCGTTCCGAAGCAACCGTTTGCCTTTCATTCCGGGTCGTGGAACAAAGCCACCACAAGCGACTGCTGGACTATACGCACATCCAATGTGCAGGACATACGTCTGTAGCGCGACTACATGACCGTATTCCTGTCTGCTCTGCAGAACGTACTCTCACAGTCGGTGTGTGTAAACATAAAATAAAAGTCGAGTGGTGGGGGACGAGTCCACTTGCCGGGCCGATTGGTTACTAGGCTTACCGCTTACCATATTGCGCGGCATGTGGCTAGTACTTTCAAACGCTTAACTGCCACTACCACACCCTGCGACCTTAACCAAATTCATCAACACAGACGGGGTACCACTTCTTTCCATGAAACTGCACATAACCCCGTCCGTCATCCTTATAGTGATTGCAGGAATGAAGGTAATCAATTCCTATATCGCGCGAGTGACAGGAAATCACTCGACTTCTACCGGTCCTATTAGCATAGCACTAGTCGGACTCAGGTTCTAATGTTCAGTACATTGGTTCCTAGAAATATGCATCTAGGGTTCCATTACAACTCCTAGACTTAATGCATAAATATAGATAAATAAGCATAGGTTGCAATGTAAAGAAAATAATGGGATATGTCCGGGGCTTGCCTTTACTAGTGGGGCTGGAGTCAGGGATGTTAGTATTATTATCTTCCGAACTTTGGTTCGGGGCTTCAGATAATCCCTTGGTGACGTTCCTTTGGTCTTTAGAAACATCCTCTGCAGACTCCTGGGAGATCTTGTAGGTACCGCTTGCGAAAGTAGTCGTATCTACATGCAATGCAACATTACATTCAAAGTGTGCACATGAAATTATTTTACCTTACGATAAAGTTGCAATCCAACACTCATTTAACATACTACTCATATAACGATCAAAAAGATCAGAAACTAACTTGGGTAGAGCTTTAGTTGGACAACTGATTAAAATTGGCTACTTGTTAAAGGTTACAACAGAGTCTATTGGAAACAACAGGGTTCAGCCGATGGAATCAGCAAAGGAGGGAGCTGTCTACTTTGGCTTAGGAAATCGGCTGATTTCTGTTTAAAAGAGAAATCAGCAGGAGTGGTCTCTGGGTATGATCAAAGGGGATTAACCGATTTGGGGTTTACCTGAGGTCAAACCGGCTGATATGGAGGGGAACGTTGAAGGTACAGTACTTCAAGGACAGAAAAAGGAAGGATCTTGCCGATTGGATTAGCAACATGTTTTTGGTCTATCCGATTGGATGTCTATTGGTGCTAGCCAATTGGCCAAAGCTGTATCGGCCGTGCTTAACAAAGACTCTTACTGTGGTAACTTGCCGATCTGCGGTGGTGTGCTTCGGCAGGGGCAGCCAATATGTCATCTAACTGGATGTCTAGCTGATCCCGGCGTGCATCGGCTTAGTCGATTTGTGTTTTTAGCAAACTAGTCGATCTGTGAACATCGGCACGCTAGTCGATCAGTGTATGCAACTATTCAATATTGGAAGTCGCTGATTGTGTAACAACTACTCGACTCGTGTAGCATGCAACTATTTGATTGCGTATTGGTAAACTAGTCGAGAGTGTGAACATCAGCCGAGCTGATATGTGCGTATGTACTAGATTTGTGAATCGGCACAATGTAGCCGATCAGTGTATTGGTAGACTAGTCGAACTATGTATTCGTATGGTTTGGCCTCGGCGTGTTCAGTCGATTGGTGGGTCGGCTGTGTAGCTGGTTTCCATCCTTAATGTTCTTCTATATCTACTGGGCAATATCAGCCGTGTAGCTGATTGTCCTACTCTGCACTAACGGTGCTTAACTGAGATGTGCTTAAGTGTTATCCTAGGTAACTAGGTGTGGTTGCATCGATTTGATTACGTCAGTACAACAATTGAGTGACATCTAGCCGATGGGGCCATCTAAACTGGATCCGTTACAAGAACCAGGTGGAATAGGACATTAACATCGAACTTAAGCTGATGAGACTACAAATATGGAACTAGACTAAAGAGAATGTGGCCGATGGGCTGGTGCTGAGGAGGATATGTTTTACAGATGTGCACCCGATTGTAGTGTGGTTGAGGGTATGTGGCCGATAGGTGTGTGTCCTATGGGTATATAGCTAAAGCGGTGTGTGGCCAACATCTCAGTCGATAAATTGACTGACATAAGTGTGCTGACAGAGGAGGTTAACCAAACATCGCAATAGTCTGCCACAAGGGCAGCAAATACATCAGGCATGGTGCACAAATTAATTTCAGTCAATCTATTGCAAGGACTTTGGCTACCAAGAGCTAAGAGCTAATCAAGTTTAGCGTCATACAACCAGCTGGTTAAATATAAATCAAATGTTTCACTTTTAGATTAGACATCTCATATGTTTTAGAGTTGCACAACAAGTCTAATTAAGATTCAAACAAGTGGCACAAGAAACATATTGCAACAACAAGCATACATGACTAAATATAGCTTTAAGTGGTTCATAAATTATTCCAAGTCCCACATCATGACACAAGTGTCACAAGGTCTCAGGTATGTTAGCTAAGTTGTATTGGGGTTACGAGCTAGTTTTAACAAGCATACAAACAATACCATGCTTAAGCAATCAACTTTAAAGCACATGCTCAGAATCTGAGCAGCCGCACAGAGACACTTGTTGTAACCATAACTCATGTTATAATTATCCAACAAGGGTAACATGACTTACTCAGAAACAAGAATTAGCTACTGAAATTAATAGGTAGGAAAGCACCTCTTAGTAACACTCAAAAAGCAAAGTATATCTAGGAACCAAATAAATGCAACAACTTGACATGCAGCAAGGATCCGGTAGCACAGATTAACTTGCATGATAACACACTGATAAGGAGTGTAAAAACAATTTACCAGCATTTATTGCCAATCTAAAGTATTTATTTTTAGCCTCAACAAGACAAACTGAACAAAAATAGATTTACATACATGCACATAGTTTCTGGGCACGAAATTTTTACAGTGAACTAAACATGTTGAAGCAAAACTAAGGTAAAATTTTCAGCATTAATCATGAAGGAATGCAGCTAGAATTAAATTATGAACTCTCTATCAATATACAACAAAAAGTACTCGAATCCTAAGTAAATGAACAGTAAAGTACTCGAAATTTTTACACAAAGCTACTCATGGAACATACAACCTAGGTTCCAAAATTCAGCCACAACACATGCATATAACATGAGATACAAATAAAACACTCATTTCCTAATATTTAATCTACATCAGAAAATATACACGTACAGCTCAAACTTCCTAAATAAAAGTAGTCGAATTTTACTTAAGGATTCCGACAAAATTGGTTTGGCATTTTTCTGATTTTTCTATGATTTACTACAATTTTTCAAAGTTTCAGCCAAAGATTTCAAAAAGGTCCAGCGCGATACTGTTCATCTGAGTCAGGGTCTGTGCAGATAGGTCCCTGGAACTATTCCTATTGTTGTATGGGGTCCCTAGTCGCGATTTTTGGAACAGAGAGAGCTCAGGGAGTTCGATTCCTACGATGGGGTGCTTCCCGGAGGCGAGGGATAGGTGGGGGAGCATGAGGGACACGAGGGCTACCTTTGGATGGGCTCGGTTGACGCCGGGGTGGCTGGAGGAGGGCCGACGACGGTGACAGTAACTTGCTAATGGTGGCAGTGGTGCTCCGGCGAGCTCCGGTGAGCGGAGTTGATGGGGAACAGGTGGAGGAGCTTCAAGGGGCTGGGGGCAAGCGATTTTGGGGGTCAGCTCAAGGGAAGAGAGGCCGGAGGGGCGAGCTCGGCATGTGATGGTTGAGCAGCAACAATGGAGGACAACGGTGGTTTCTGGTAGTGCGACCGTGAGCTAGAACCGGCCTTTTATAGGCTGTAGAGATAGAGGAGAGTGGAAAGGGCGCAATGCCGCGACCCTGGTGGCTGCGTTGATGCGGTGGGTGGCGAGCAGAAGTGCCGGCGAGACCGGACGGCACTGGCAGTATCGCAGGCAACGTGGTACTCGGCGAGGGGGCCAGCAAGAAGAGCTAGGGCGGTAGCTGGGCTAAGGAGCGACACGTGGAGTGGCTAGAAGCTGGAGGTGGCGCCGGGGAGCGGCCGAGGCTCAGCACATGGCCGGGGAAGTGGCGCTGACACCGACGGCAGAGGAGCAGTGGGCGAAGCAGAGGAGGTGCCAGAGGAGGAAGAAGAGAGGAGGGGGTCCGAGGGGCTTCGTTGGAAAAAGCAAAAACCTCAGGGACTGCACTGTAAACAGAAATTTCCCATTGATCCAAAGCTCAAATGAAGAAATGGTCAAAATAGAAGTTGTAGAACTTTTCAAAACCTATAACTTTGTTTTAGGGCTCGAGTTCAGAAACCTAAAGCACACTATGTTATTTTACCATTTTGCTCTCAACTTAAAAATTACATAAGTTTTGTCCTAATGGTATAAATCTTATGAACTTTTGGGCTTATTTGCAAGCATTTAAGGCTGGTAATGATTACTTTTACCTTTTTCACTTTGATCCTTGGTAATTTTTAAATATTACTTTTATACTTCAACTAATTTACATAAAAGGACTTGTATTTTCATAAATTATATAAACATCCTTATTTTGAAATTACCTCCCATCCAAAAACATTTTGCAAAAACAACCCTAGGTTTTCTGTAATTATAAAAATACCCTTTTTATGTGCATTTAAATTTTTAAAAGCTTTACTTAAACACACATAAGCTTTACACTACAAGCACATACTTCACACTAACAAATAATGTGCCTAATTTACAAGGACTTGAACTGTCACAGCCTTCCCCCCTAAAAAGAATCTCGTCCCGAGATTCAGGATGAAAGACTCTTAATGAAAAAGAAGCAAATCACCCATCAAAAACGGCAGGAAGCAATCACACCGGAGAAGATTGATGTTGATGGTAAAAGCCGTTGGAGTATGACGAGATGAGTATAACAAGAGCATGGATAGATTGTACATGGATGAGTATGATGAGAGAAGAGAGAGAAAGGTGATCAAGTTCTCATAGAGCTAAGATCACAACATGAGGATGATAAATATCGACGACATTCATCACAAAACTTATGGATAGCAAGTGAGGATAGTCCGAGAGATTGATAAGTGATGTTTGAAACATTCTTGCTCAGAGTTTATTACCTGAATGATTTGGATGATGTTGATTGCAAAACATGACTACTTATACTAATGCAATCAAGGAATAATGACAAAATGCTCCAATTCAGAGTGCAATGCTTGGTATGTAACCATGAACATGATACACTATGGTAATGTATGGTGATTATGATGGTGCAACACAAGGATGGAGGATTTCATGCACGATCTAAATGGTGCATATGACACACTGCAATTTCCATGATGCTGACCAAATGATGCATACACCATGATGCAAGGATGATGATACTTGCAATGTATGCACGAAGCATGATGCATACCCTCATGAGTTGATGGCGCACATGATTCTTGCTCTACAACCGTTCTTTCGTAACGAACACCTGGGTAGGTCTATATCCTTGGGCGAGGATCAAAAGTTAGGACACTAGTAAGGTTGCACAAGAAGAGTTTGCAGTGGGGTTACGTCACATATACCTAGTCACCAGTGCGCTCCTAATGGCCTAATCATGTGACTGCAGTGCACATGAGGCCTTAGTTTCCGACACGGCATCATGGTCATGTGATTAAACACCACCACAAAAGAGGAATAGCAACCCTATAGTGCCAACAGCAGCAAGAAAGACTTAGGAAACCGAAGACAACCTAAAGTTGTACTGGAGGCGTACCCGTTAGTTAGTCTACGGATTTTCGATGACGATGCAACACCATGCACTGACCAAAGATGGTATGTGTTATGATGCATGACTTTTGCCGAGAGAACTATATTCAAGAAGTAATTATTGTCATACATCTTTTTAATTTATTCCAAATCATCTGAGCAAAAATCGAAGGTTACTCTCCAATAACATAAGGTACAACATCAAGAGAGGGTAGATAGATTACTGAATGATGGATTGAAGGGTTTGATGATAATCATCAAGGTTTAACCATCAAAGGAGAAGTTCAATGGTTCTGCCGAAATAGATTTAAAGCAAAATCAAGGATTTGATTTGGCTGTCAAGCTAAGATCGGTGATAGGGTTCAAACATAACCCAATCCACTTGATTCACAAAAGACTGTCTTAACTCTAAGTTAGTCTAGCATATTACGTTAACTCCTACAACACAAAGTCTAGGCAGGCATTCAGATACAAGCATATGTTTCAGTACATCAACGTAACAAGCAAGGCAATCAAATCAATCTAAGATAACATGATGCATGCACGTACTACACGTCCTCACAAACAAAAATAACTGCCAAGTAACCTTGGTCTTACGTGGTTAATTACGGTGGCATCATATAGATACGTCTCTCTCTATAATATCTAGTCGATAGATCCTAACCGTTCAGAACCTATCGAATCGTGATTAGCATACCTGCAGAAAACCATAATATATATCCAATGAACCTTTCATGCCAGCATGTCATGAAAGCATTCCCAAACATTATTGTTCACTATAGAAACAGCATCTGTACAATTACCGCCGTACAGACAACGTTAACATACGTTATCGAGATAACGTATTCACGGGGGTACCGCAAAAATTGCGGGGGTATGAACTGCGATCGCCATACCCTGCGCCAAACCATATACTCCCAATGTAGTCAATCGAAGTTGGTACATTGGCAGCATCTCAAGTAGGCCACTGCTTGAGAAACAGCGTTCGGTTCGCATCACCGACGGGAAGGCTAACTCCCCAGTTAGCTGAGGATCCTTACCTTCTTACCTTACCAACGAAGGTGTCGTTACAGAATGTAAAGTTGGGTTGTGCATAAATTTAAGGTTTAACAAAAAGTAGTGCTGGAAGTCAGAGTTATATACATATACTATAGCCACCTGTACTTCCCATATTAACATTACCCTAGGGCTTTACGTACTAAGCACAATCCTTAACGAATCCAACGCGGCTTTACCAAACATTTTGTTGGTCAAACTTTTATACTGAAAGCATTTTTAAGGTAAAATGTATCTCCAGAGTAACCTTATAGCTCTGATACCAGCTGTGGCAGAACCAACCTGAATTATACCGGCTCAAGTACGCGAGTCCACCTCCGAGGGCTCCAATGTGCTTCAAACGGTATAATCCCTTGGCCTGTCGGGTAACGTCCCGATAAACCACCGATACACAGGATCAAATAAGGTTACCTCACATGAAGGTGAGTCCAGAGATACAATCACCAACACATTTTATATTACAGACACTTACATTATAAAAGTTTGCAGAGTAACATAAGTACTAGAGTGCTAAAAGTTATTACAAACCATTTAAAACATTCAAGTTTGTAGCAGCGGAATTCAAAGTACGATAACTATACACGTCGCTAGTATCAACATCATGCTAAGCCCGAGCATGACATTACTCGTTAGGATCGGTGCTGGCCGGGGACGATTCCCACTCCACGGACCAACCATCAGGCAAAGCAGAAGGCCAAGGCATAAGGTAAGCAGGTCCTTCAGAGACATTACCTGAAACAAAAGTATATAGCAAGGCTGAGTATACTAATACTCAGCAAGGCTTACCCGGGGTTGGGTATACTTAGCCCATAACTAGACCATGCAGGCTTTGCAAAAGTTCTGGGTTTAGTTTTTGCTAAAAAGCAATAAAGAGTAGGTCCTTAATTTATATTTTAGCTTTCAGATTCTAATTCTTTTAACCATTCTAGGTAAGCACCTATAACTATTTCAATCATGGTACAATTCTTTAACCAAACATCAATTGTGATAATCATAACGTTGCTCTTATTACTCTATGTGGTAAAAGAGATAAGCAGTCTCAATCTTCGTGAGAGGCGGACGATTCTGAATCGAATTTTAACCCTTGCAAGGTAAACCTAACTCACACGCTTGGAACACCAACAGGTCGTTCCGAAGCAACCGTTTGCCTTTCATTCCGGGTCGTGGAACAAAGCCACCACAAGCGACTGCTGGACTATACGCACATCCAATGTGCAGGACATACGTCTGTAGCGCGACTACATGACCGTATTCCTGTCTGCTCTGCAGAACGTACTCTCACAGTCGGTGTGTGTAAACATAAAATAAAAGTCGAGTGGTGGGGGACGAGTCCACTTGCCGGGCCGATTGGTTACTAGGCTTACCGCTTACCATATTGCGCGGCATGTGGCTAGTACTTTCAAACGCTTAACTGCCACTACCACACCCTGCGACCTTAACCAAATTCATCAACACAGACGGGGTACCACTTCTTTCCATGAAACTGCACATAACCCCGTCCGTCATCCTTATAGTGATTGCAGGAATGAAGGTAATCAATTCCTATATCGCGCGAGTGACAGGAAATCACTCGACTTCTACCGGTCCTATTAGCATAGCACTAGTCGGACTCAGGTTCTAATGTTCAGTACATTGGTTCCTAGAAATATGCATCTAGGGTTCCATTACAACTCCTAGACTTAATGCATAAATATAGATAAATAAGCATAGGTTGCAATGTAAAGAAAATAATGGGATATGTCCAGGGCTTGCCTTTACTGGTGGGGCTGGAGTCAGGGATGTTAGTATTATTATCTTCCGAACTTTGGTTCGGGGCTTCAGATAATCCCTTGGTGACGTTCCTTTGGTCTTTAGAAACATCCTCTGCAGACTCCTGGGAGATCTTATAGGTACCGCTTGCGAAAGTAGTCGTATCTACATGCAATGCAACATTACATTCAAAGTGTGCACATGAAATTATTTTACCTTACGATAAAGTTGCAATCCAACACTCATTTAACATACTACTCATATAACGATCAAAAAGATCAGAAACTAACTTGGGTAGAGCTTTAGTTGGACAACTGATTAAAATTGGCTATTTGTTAAAGGTTACAACAGAGTCTATTGGAAACAACAGGGTTCAGCCGATAGAATCAGCAAAGGAGGGAGCTATCTACTTTGGCTTAGGAAATCAGCTGATTTCTGTTTAAAAGAGAAATCAGCAGGAGTGGTCTCTGGGTATGATCAAAGGGGATTAACCGATTTGGGGTTTACCTGAGGTCAAACCGGCTGATATGGAGGGGAACGTTGAAGGTACAGTACTTCAAGGACAGAAAAAGGAAGGATCTTGCCGATTGGATTAGCAACATGTTTTTGGTCTATCCGATTGGATGTCTATTGGTGCTAGCCAATTGGCCAAAGCTGTATCGGCCGTGCTTAACAAAGACTCTTACTGTGGTAACTTGCCGATCTGCGGTGGTGTGCTTCGGCAGGGGCAGCCAATATGTCATCTAACCGGATGTCTAGCTGATCCCGGCGTGCATCGGCTTAGTCGATTTGTGTTTTTAGCAAACTAGTCGATCTGTGAACATCGGCACGCTAGTCGATCAGTGTATGCAACTATTCAATATTGGAAGTCGCTGATTGTGTAACAACTACTCGACTCGTGTAGCATGCAACTATTTGATTGCGTATTGGTAAACTAGTCGAGAGTGTGAACATCAGCCGAGCTGATATGTGCGTATGTACTAGATTTGTGAATCGGCACAATGTAGCCGATCAGTGTATTGGTAGACTAGTCGAACTATGTATTCGTATGGTTTGGCCTCGGCGTGTTCAGTCGATTGGTGGGTCGGCTGTGTAGCTGGTTTCCATCCTTAATGTTCTTCTATATCTACTGGGCAATATCAGCCGTGTAGCTGATTGTCCTACTCTGCACTAACGGTGCTTAACTGAGATGTGCTTAAGTGTTATCCTAGGTAACTAGGTGTGGTTGCATCGATTTGATTACGTCAGTACAACAATTGAGTGACATCTAGCCGATGGGGCCATCTAAACTGGATCCGTTACAAGAACCAGGTGGAATAGGACATTAACATCGAACTTAAGCTGATGAGACTACAAATATGGAACTAGACTAAAGAGAATGTGGCCGATGGGCTGGTGCTGAGGAGGTTATGTTTTACAGATGTGCACCCGATTGTAGTGTGGTTGAGGGTATGTGGCCGATAGGTGTGTGTCCTATGGGTATATAGCTAAAGCGGTGTGTGGCCAACATCTCAGTCGATAAATCGACTGACATAAGTGTGCTGACAGAGGAGGTTAACCAAACATCGCAATAGTCTGCCACAAGGGCAGCAAATACATCAGGCATGGTGCACAAATTAATTTCAGTCAATCTATTGCAAGGACTTTGGCTACCAAGAGCTAAGAGCTAATCAAGTTTAGCGTCATACAACTAGCTGGTTAAATATAAATCAAATGTTTCACTTTTAGATTAGACATCTCATATGTTTTAGAGTTGCACAACAAGTCTAATTAAGATTCAAACAAGTGGCACAAGAAACATATTGCAACAACAAGCATACATGACTAAATATAGCTTTAAGTGGTTCATAAATTATTCCAAGTCCCACATCATGACACAAGTGTCACAAGGTCTCAGGTATGTTAGCTAAGTTGTATTGGGGTTACGAGCTAGTTTTAACAAGCATACAAACAATACCATGCTTAAGCAATCAACTTTAAAGCACATGCTCAGAATCTGAGCAGCCGCACAGAGACACTTGTTGTAACCATAACTCATGTTATAATTATCCAACAAGGGTAACATGACTTACTCAGAAACAAAAATTAGCTACTGAAATTAATAGGTAGGAAAGCACCTCTTAGTAACACTCAAAAAGCAAAGTATATCTAGGAACCAAATAAATGCAACAACTTGACATGCAGCAAGGATCCGGTAGCACAGATTAACTTGCATGATAACACACTGATAAGGAGTGTAAAAACAATTTACCAGCATTTATTGCCAATCTAAAGTATTTATTTTTAGCCTCAACAAGACAAACTGAACAAAAATAGATTTACAAATATGCACATAGTTTCTGGGCACGAAATTTTTACAGTGAACTAAACATGTTGAAGCAAAACTAAGGTAAAATTTTCAGCATTAATCATGAAGGAATGCAGCTAGAATTAAATTATGAACTCTCTATCAATATACAACAAAAAGTACTCGAATCCTAAGTAAATGAACAGTAAAGTACTCGAAATTTTTACACAAAGCTACTCATGGAACATACAACCTAGGTTCCAAAATTCAGCCACAACACATGCATATAACATGAGATACAAATAAAACACTCATTTCCTAATATTTAATCTACATCAGAAAATATACACGTACAGCTCAAACTTCCTAAATAAAAGTAGTCGAATTTTACTTAAGGATTCCGACAAAATTGATTTGGCATTTTTCTGATTTTTCTATGATTTACTACGATTTTTCAAAGTTTCAGCCAAAGATTTCAAAAAGGTCCAGCGCGATACTGTTCATCTGAGTCAGGGTCTGTGCAGATAGGTCCCTGGAACTATTCCTATTGTTGTATGGGGTCCCTGGTCGCGATTGTTGGAACAGAGAGAGTTCAGGGAGTTCGATTCCTACGATGGGGTGCTTCCCGGAGGCGAGGGATAGGTGGGGGAGCATGAGGGACACGAGGGCTACCTTTGGATGGGCTCGGTTGACGCCGGGGTGGCTGGAGGAGGGCCGACGACGGTGACAGTAACTTGCTAATGGTGGCAGTGGTGCTCCGGCGAGCTCCGGCGAGCGGAGTTGATGGGGAACAGGTGGAGGAGCTTCAAGGGGCTGGGGGCAAGCGATTTTGGGGGTCAGCTGAAGGGAAGAGAGGCCGGAGGGGCGAGCTCGGCGTGTGATGGTTGAGCAGCAACAATGGAGGACAACGGTGGTTTCTGGTAGTGCGACCGTGAGCTAGAACCGGCCTTTTATAGGCTATAGAGATAGAGGAGAGTGGAAAGGGCGCAATGCCGCGACCCTGGGTGGCTGCGTTGATGCGGTGGGCGGCGAGCAGAAGTGCCGGCGAGACCGGACGGCACTGGCAGTATCGCAGGCAACGTGGTACTCGGCGAGGGGGCCAGCAAGAAGAGCTAGGGCGGTAGCTGGGCTAAGGAGCGACACGTGGAGTGGCTAGAAGCTGGAGGTGGCGCCGGGGAGCGGCCGAGGCTCAGCACATGGCCGGGGAAGTGGCGCTGACACCGACGGCAGAGGAGCAGTGGGCGAAGCAGAGGAGGTGCCAGAGGAGGAAGAAGAGAGGAGGGGGTCCGAGGGGCTTCGTTGGAAAAAGCAAAAACCTCAGGGACTGCACTGTAAACAGAAATTTCCCATTGATCCAAAGCTCAAATGAAGAAATGGTCAAAATAGAAGTTGTAGAACTTTTCAAAACCTATAACTTTGTTTTAGGGCTCGAGTTCAGAAACCTAAAGCACACTGTGTTATTTTACCATTTTGCTCTCAACTTAAAAATTACATAAGTTTTGTCCTAATGGTATAAATCTTATGAACTTTTGGGCTTATTTGCAAGCATTTAAGGCTGGTAATGATTACTTTTACCTTTTTCACTTTGATCCTTGGTAATTTTTAAATATTACTTTTATACTTCAACTAATTTACATAAAAGGACTTGTATTTTCATAAATTATATAAACATCCTTATTTTGAAATTACCTCCCATCCAAAAACATTTTGCAAAAACAACCCTAGGTTTTCTGTAATTATAAAAATACCCTTTTTATGTGCATTTAAATTTTTAAAAGCTTTACTTAAACACACATAAGCTTTACACTACAAGCACATACTTCACACTAACAAATAATGTGCCTAATTTACAAGGACTTGAACTGTCACAAGCATCATCTTCAAAAGACTTCACATCACTTTCTCCTCTGAGCTGCAAATATAACAAGCGTGAGTACACTTATGGTTGGTACTCAGCAAGTGTTGGGGAATATATGACATGAAGGCCAAAATCAAGGAAATGCTGACTGACTTACTGCAATAAGCAATTTTAGTTGGTCAAATTTTATTAGCACCTGATTACTATGGTATAAGTTTATACCAAAACCCACATTTAAAGAGATAGAAGAGATACAGCATAACCATAACCATAAACGTAGCCATAACCATAAACATGGTCCACGATAACCATAACCATAAACATGGTCCACGATTTAATTCATCTTCAAGTTCAATTATCATGTGAGGGTCCAAGCCGCTCTTAACCGTGAGCACGGCTAATATATCAGTTTTCACTCTGCAGAGGTTGTATACTTTACCCACAATTCGTGTCTCCCGATTTGCCCTAGGTAGCTAGCCTCTTAAACACTTCCGAGGTGAGTGGCAAGGAATTCACTACGAGGCCTTTACAAAGATTCCCTAACTTATGACAATCCGCTAAGGTTTCAGGCCGTAGTGGTCATATCCCTCCCTAATGAGGAAATGCCTTAGCCGAGGACCACATATATCCATATGCCTCAAGAGGACCGGGCTATACCCCATCAACGCACTCCCCTCTTGCCCTTTCGGTAAGATCATCACAAGCTAGAGTTTCTAATTAATTAGCCAAGACCAGAGCTATATAGTTTTGTGGTTGCACTGTTTTCCTAGGTGGTTCTCCATGTTCTGATTAAAACATATAATCTTGTGATTAACATCACCAAGAGCATGAACATAGATAAAATAGGTGTAGCATCATCATTGTTCTCATCATGGTTATAAATTATTCCCAAACCATAACCAGTTATAACAAGTAAGCAATAGCTACCCAACATCCAGGTTGACAAGGAATGATCATAAATACTAGGCATATCCTTAATAAGGATCCATCAAAATTAGGACACATGCATGCATATAAAGAAAAGTTATATTATTGTGATTATTAGGACAAAAGAATGATCAAGGAAACACTTGCCTTTCTTTTAGAGAATGGCTGCTCAGAGTCTTCAACTTTTGTTCTTGAAACTCTAAATCTTCAAAGCTCTAGGATCATACTCCTTCTAATGTCACACAAGCATCGGGCCCAAGCATACAAACAAGCAAACAAACAAGAACAACTAAGAACGGATACAACAAACAAAAGGAAAGCTTTAAAAGAGCGTACCAAAGGATAGGGCTCGCTGCTACGGTCACGAGAGCATAAGAAACGCAGAGAACGGAGCTAGGGTTGAAAAGACATAGCTATCGGAAGATTTATATCATAAAAGAAATAAAAGAACTATATGCTTTCATTTATTTTAATTTAGAAAACTAATGTAAAAGGTATAAAAGAGAAATATCCCTAATTATAATAAAATCATATTATATTTGCATTTATAAAGACGTGATACAACTTAATCAAATTTTATATATAATTGTCTATGTACGAATTATCCGAATTAAACAATTAATTAGAAAGAAACCGGTGAGAGCATCTAAACGTCGAACTTTATGAACCAGTGCTTGCAAATAGACAAAAGTTTAGGGTTAGATTTGAAAAATTCCACGGTGGTGCTGGATTGAGAAGATGTAATAGATCCAAGGGGTTTTCTGCAAATTTCGCAAGACATAGAAATTTACACGATAATTACAGAATCTTCCAGGGACTAAATCATAAAAACTTCACAGCACAGCTTCAATAGCGGCAGTGGGTAATGTACCTCAAATTCCCGTCGATTTTGGGCACGGGAGATCGCGGGAAGCGGGGCAAATGAAAGAGGACGACGAGGGGATTCCATTCATACCTTACTTACTGCGGAGATGCATCGTGGCGATCGAATTTTGCAGAGGAAGATGCGATGGCTATCTGTTCATCCTGTTTCTGGGCGATTCTGTGCGTGCGGCCTGCAGGGGGTGAGAGCGGGCTGTAGGGCAGGGCGGTGCAGGGGGGAAGTGCAGGGCACGCAGGGGCTTGGACACCTGGGGGCGACGCAGAGGCGGGGGCACGGCACCCTGGTGGCCGGCGGCACTTCTGGTGGTGCGCATGATGCGTAGGGGCTCTGACCGGCGACTACTGGCGATGGAAACTTGGCCGCAGGGTTAGACGTGCATGGGCGCAGTGTAGCATGGGTACAGGGCGACGGCGGCGCTGGCAGCAGCAGTAAGGGCGCGAGCAGCAGGAGCCAGGGGCGACGGTGATGATGATGCAGGGCTCAGGCGATTGACCTTGTGAACAGGAAGTCGTGCGGCGACAGGGAAAACACAAGCAGAGAAGATGCGACCTAGGGTTATGCGAGGATTTATAGGGCATGCAGGAGCCGACGCAAGGGAGAAAATTAGGGCCGGCTACCGGGGAACAGGAGGTGCAAGGCGCGTTTAAATAGGCCTGGAGACATCGTGCTGGGCTCCAACTCGAACGAGGATAAGGACGCGGCGGCGCATCGGGCTGGGACTCCTTCTTGAGTCTGGATTGCCAATGGGAGGCGAGATTGGGCTGACCAGCGGGTCCTACAATTTAGCGAGCAAAGAGAGGATAGAAGAGGTAACGGAAAGAGAAAACTAGATTGACCGAGTGAGTTCGGTTATGTGCCGAAACAGGTTCGGGTGAGGGCCGAACGTGAAAACGAGCTGACCGTGCTGGTTGAACATGAATGAGTTATTCGAGAGCGCGGAAAAGAGAAGGAAAGGATCAGGCCGAGTCGTTGGGGCTGACGGTGATCGAACATATCGGAAAAACACTGAAGACGAGCCACGCATGTCGTTTTCAAGCATGACGTGATCGAGGAGAATGGTTAGAGGATCGGGAGCTCGATGGAACCTCTTAAAGATTCGGAGAGACAAGATTAAAAGGATGTACAACAAGATACGGCTCAGTCTGACTTTGATGGGAATCAAAATAGAAATATTTTCCAGAACACATTTTTAAGTTTAAAATAAATCTAGAAAAGTCCAGACAATTATTTCAAACCATGAAAAATATATCCGGAAGAATCCTAAAAATTTCAAGGAAAACTCAGGAGGTAATTTTAGGACACGAGGAATCCAAATAGAATATTTGGACTTCATGAAAAAGAATTTTAGAGCTTTCCAAGTAAAACAAAATGGATCTAGCTCTTGGATAAATAGAATAATTCCTAGAAAAATCTTTAAAATTCTCGGAAAATCCTATTGATAGATGAACACATTGTAAAAGACATTCACATCCTAAAATTAAATATTTTAGGGTGTGACACATCGGCAGTATACTGTGCAGTGAATCAGTTGAAGGCAGATTCGATTGAGGACACAAAGTGAACGCGACCAGGGTTAACCAGATGCATGGGGAATTGTATGAGGAGTTTGAATGACTCAATCTTGGGTTCGTTGCTCATACGGAAGGAATCACTATAGAGGTAGAGCCAACCCTCGAGCAAGAGATACGGAAGGGTCAGCTTGAGGATCCTAAGATACAAGAGATAAGGGACATGATAGAAGCAAGCAAGGCACCTGACTTCACAGAAGATGAATAGGGGACAGTGTGGCTCCGAAGGAGAATATGTGTGCCTGATGTAGATCACCTTCGTGAGAAGATTTTACAGGAGGCTCACGACTCAGCTTATTCTATACATCCAGGCAGTACCAAGATATATCAGGATCTGAAGGAGAGATATTGGTGGTAAGGCATGAAGTGTGATGTTGCAGCTCGTGTGGCACTGTGTGATGTGTCAGAGGGTCAAGGCAGAACATCAGAGACCAGCCGGGTTGTTACAGCCATTTAAGGTGCCAAAATGGAAATGGGAAGAGATTGGTATGGATTTCATCGTGGGATTGCCACGCACGCGAGATGGTTATGATTCCATATGGGTTATAGTGGATTGATTAACCAAGGTAGCTCACTTTATACCGGTGAAGACTACTTACACAGGAGCAAGACTAGCGGAGTTATACATCTCTCGGATCATGTGTTTGCATAGGGTACCTAAGAAGATAGTATCAGACAGAGGTACTCAGTTCACATCTCTATTTTGGCAGAAGTTGCATGAGTCAATGGACAAGAAGTTGAATTTCAGCTCCGCTTATCATCTGCAGACTGATGGGTAGACAGAAGGATGAACCAAGTGTTGGAAGATATATGCTTAGGGCTTGCGCCCTAAAACATGGAGGCAGTTGGGATAAGAGTTTACCATTCGCAGAGTTCTCTTACAACAACAGTTATCAGGCTAGCTTGAAGATGGCACCGTTCGAAGCATTGTATGGCAGGAAGTGCAGAACTCCGTTGTATTGGAGTGAGACTGGTGAAAGTCAGTTGTTCAGGCCTAAGATCATTAAAGAGGCTGAAAGACAGGTACAGGTTGTCCGTGAGAATTTGAAAGTGGCTCAGTCGAGGCAGAAAAGTTATGCAGATACTCGACGATGAGAGTTGACTTTTGAGGAAGAAGACTATGTGTATCTGAAGGTGTCACCTATCAGAGATTTGTGCAGATTCAAGGTCAAAGGGAAGCTGTCACCTCGTTATATTGGCCCGTTCAGGATCTTAGAACGGAAGGGTGAAGTAGCTTACCAGCTAGAGCTACCCGCGCGACTGACAGACGTGCACAACGTGTTCCACATATCATAGTTGAAGAAGTGTTTGAGGGTACCAGAGGAACAGTTGCAACTGGAGGTACTGGATGTGCAGAATTTCCCCAGCTCTTTCCTAGCGCAACCTGTGACACCTCAGGTATATGGGAGCCAGACTTAGTGCATTGCGTGTAGGCTGTACTCTTGTGTGTTGTTTAAGGACAAGATTTAAGGGTGTTTTCTATAATTCTAGAAAATATAGGGTTTAAAGTGCAAAATGTGTGTGGGAGTGGATAATTTTGAAATATAGGAAGGGCTGTTTTGCAAATGATGCTTTTACTTTTAAACCACTGTAAAGAGTGAAAACAAATCAGGGAGTTGTTTGAAATGTAAAATTTAAATAGGTTTTAAAAGAAATTTGACTAGTTGTATGGTTTTCAAAATAACTTGGAAACCTCAACTCTTCTGAAGGTGAACCCTAAAGCAAAAGTGTAGAACTTTTTATTCTCTACACTTTTGGTTTTTGGAGCATTTTCATTTGAGCTCTAGTTTAAAAGTTACTCAAGCTTTATAGTGAGCCCCCTGAAATTTTGAACAATTGCAACCGGGTCCTCGTCGTCCACCTCCAGCTGCTCTGCTCTGCCCGAGAGCTGCTGCCGCCGCCGCTTAACTCCGGCGAGCTGCCCTGGCCGCCACCTGCCCCCGCGCCGCTTGCCAGTGCCACCTCCACCTCCAGCGCACCTGCCCTGCCGCTTGCCAGGCCTTGGTGGCCGTTTTTCCGAGCCACCACGCCATCCCCGAATGCTCCATGGCCGCCACGACATTGCCGGCGTCCAACTCCTCCTTGCCGTGCCTCAGCGCTCCTCCGAGTGCTTAAAACCCTTCAGTACCACGTGAGCCACTCTTTTTGCCTTCTCCCCGAGCTCAAATCACCCCCGGTCGTCTTCTTCCTCGCGCCACCGCCGTTCTTCCTTCGCCGCCATTCAGCCTCGCCGTCAGCAGCCTCCTCCAGAGCCCCCCACCCTCGATCCAGACCTCCACCAGCACCACCTCACCCTCCTAAAGCTCACAGCACCGACCTTTTTCCAATTCCTCCACCGGAACGTCCTGTCCACGTGCACGCCGTCGTTT
This sequence comes from Panicum hallii, assembly GCF_002211085.1. Lineage (NCBI taxonomy): Eukaryota > Viridiplantae > Streptophyta > Magnoliopsida > Poales > Poaceae > Panicum > Panicum hallii. Next base: position 99,177 of record NW_020356221.1, on the reverse strand, counting down.
CTCCGCCGCCACAGCTCGGCTTCGTCGTCGTTCCGCTTCTCCAGTGCTTCCCCGCCCCGGTCAAGTACACGATCGGCACCACATCATCCTCACGAAGCTCTCCAGGCACTTCTCGACTACTTTCCGGCCCTCCGGCCACCGGAACACCGCCACCGAGCTTCCAAGCTCTGCCGCCGCCTCTGTCACCGCCGTTCCGCCGCTACAGCCCCTCCCCCGCCCAACTCCGGTCACCCACGTGACCGCTGTAAGCCCCTGAGCATTTCCCCTCCCTTTCCCCTCACCGCCGATGAGCTATCTCGCCGGAATCGCTCGCCGTTGATCTGTCCCCGAGAGGAAAACCGGCCAGGGACCTGATTGCTTAGTTTCAAAACTTTCCAGGGGTCTCTTTGTGAAGAATCAGTGCCTTTTTCATTTTCCCTTCCAGCCAGTTTTGAAAACTCATAGGAAAGTGTAGAAAAATCCAAAAATGGCAAAACCAGTTCTGTTGTGTTCGTAAAATTGATATCTACAACTTTGGTTACTAAAGTGTAGTTTGAAATCAGTTAGTTTTGCAGTTATTTAAATGTTTTCAAAAAGGGATCTTTTGTGTATAACTTATGTGATTTAAGTTTGTTTCCTGCAATTCTTGGTTACTAGTTAGTTTAAGTAGTGTTTAGCTTTGTGTGAAATTTTCCAGACTAGTACAACTTTGTGAATTGAATAATTTTTAAAAATTTGTCAAAATGAGTTCAAACAATTAAGATTTAAGTATAATTACTACTAAATGTGTTTGAACCTATGATTAGGAATAATTTGCTTTAGTTTTGCGATATTAGTTGTTTGATGATTTTGTCATTTTATTGTTGATGCTGAGTGTATATTGATCTGTTAAATTATAACTTTATCATGAAGGAAAGACTTAACATGTTTGTTACTAAAAATCAATCCTTACATATCATGTAGACTCATCGACGCTTGAAGACGGAGACTACGAGTTGATCTTGGAACCCGAACCCGGGCTATCTGAAGACTCCGTCCAAGTTACTGAAGAAGTGACTGAAGCCCCGAACCGACATTCGGAAGTTTTTAACTCGTCTGACCCTAACTTCATTTCCGAAGGCAAGCCCCGGACATAACCCTACTTTATTACACTGCAAACTATACTATTTATATATGTCTTTATGCATTAAGTTCTTAGGAGTTGTTTGGAAACCTTAGCTGCATAATTCCAGGAACCGATGTATTGAACACTAGTACTTGAGTCCGAATAGCTGCTCTGCTTATAGGACCGGTAGAAGTCGAGTGATTTCTTGTCACTCGCGCGATATAGGAATTGTAATGTTTACATTCCTGTTATCACTATAAGGATGACGGACAGGGTCATGTATTGTATCATGACCTAGAAGTTTACCCTGTCTGTTTTGATAAAAGCTTTAAGGTCGAAATGTGTGGTAGTGGTGGCTAAGCGTTTGAAAGTACTAGCCACATGCCGTGAAATATGGTAAGCGGTAAGCCTAGTAACCGATCGGCCCAGCAAGTGGACATACCTCCCACCACTCGTATTTTGGTTTTTCTTGTTACTCGATTCGACGTGTGGGAATACGTGTTGCAAGGGCAACCAGGAGTACGGGTTTGTAGTCGCGCTACAGCCGTACGTCCTGCACACATTGGGTGTGCGTATGGTCCTGCAGTCGCTTGTGGTGGCCCTGATCCACGACCCGGAATGAAAGGCAAATGGTTGCTTCGGAATCATCGTTAGATGTTCCAAGCATGTGTGTTAGGTTTACCTTGCAAGGTTGAAATTCGGTCCGGATCGTCCGCCTCTCACGAGAATTGAGATTGCTTATCCCTTTTACCACATAGAGTAAAAAGTATAATTGATAATGGAGGAATCTTGATGATTGATAATCTCTATCTTGCTTGTTTAGTATAGGTGCTTACCTAGAATGGTTAATCAAACTAGAATCGGAAAGCTAAAACTTGAAATAGATTATACTCTCTGTTGCTTTTCAGCTGAAAATAAACCCAGAGCCTTACCATACCTTCATGAGTCTAGTTATGGGCTAAAGTATACCCAAACTCGGGTAAGTCTTGCTGAGTATCATTATACTCAGCCTTGCTAGAACTGCTTTCAGGTATGCCAGTTGAGAACCAGGCTGATAGTGCGTCCTGCCCCTTTGCTGTTCCGCCTGGTTTGTCCGTGGAATGGGATCCGTCCCCGGCCAGCATTCACCCCTCGGAGTGACACCATCGACTGGGCTACGCATGGTGCTGCTGATGGCGACGTTGTTAATCGCGTTATCTTTTCGCTATGACTTTGGTCAATGGGTGTTTACCCGTTGCTTTTAATAACCCTTTGTTAATTTTGCTCCAGACAGGGCTGGAGAAAAACTGGTTTGTAATAACACTGCTTACTATGTGATAAAGGATTGCGCTGTTATGTACCTGGAGTTCACCTTGTATGAGTATAACCTACTCCGATCCTGTGTAACCGTGGTTGCATCGGGCGTTGACCCGACAGACCCATGGGTTGTTCCGTTTGAAGTGCATTTGAGATCATCTGGTCTTTGTAAATGATAATTAATGCACTTGAACCGGAATAATTCGGATGGTTCTGCCACAGCTAGTATCAGAGCTATAGGTTTACCTACACTCTATACAGGATACAGGAGAAATCCAGGGATATTACAGTGCTTAAAAATGATTTCAGAATAAAATTTGGCATAATAAAGAAAATTACAAAAGGCGTTGGATTCGCTAAGGTTGTGTGCTTAGTTCGTAGAGCCCTGAGGGTTAGTTTGGGAACTACTAGGTGACTACTAGTTATTATACTAGGTTTCTAACTTCCAGCACTACTTTCTGCAAAAACTTACTTTTAAGTACAATCAACCTTAGAATCATATAAGTCATCATCCGCCGCCAAGGTAAGAAGGTAAGGATCCTCAGCCAACTGAGGGAGCTTGGCCTTCCCGTCGGTGATGCGAACCGAACGCTGTTTCTCAAGCAGTGGCCTACTTGAGATGCTGCCAATGTACCAACTTTGGTTGACTACATTGGGAGTATATGGTTCAGCGCAGGGTATGGCGATCGCTGTTCATACCCCCGCATTTTGCGGTACCCCCCGTGAATACGTTATTCAATAACGTATGTTAACATTGTCTGTACGGCGGTAATTGTACAGATGCTGTTTCTATAGTGAACAGTAATGTTTGGAGGACGCTTTCATGATGTGCTGGCATGAAAGGTTCATTATTCTATTGTGATTTTCTGCAGGTACACTAACCACGAGTAATAGGCTTGCGAATAGGAAAAACGACTAGTTATATAGGGAGAGACGTATGATTATGTCACCGAAATTAACCTCGTAAGTCCAAAGCTTCTTTGGCAATTGTGTGTTGGTGAGGTCGAGTAGAACCGTGCATGCATTATAAACCTATTTGAATGTCTTGTCTGAGTGCTTGGCTAAGGACTTTTGAAGAGTGGTCTATTCCAAATACAAACTTGTCACGATCCTTCAGACAGCCATCGGGTTTAGTATCTCTCCATTGTTTATCCATCCTCGAGGTCTAGGATGTCCTTTCAAGTGTTGTTATCCAAATCAGTTATCCAGCACAACTATCTAATGAAGTCTTCTGCAGAATAGTTGCATTCCGGCCATTCAATCATTTCATTAGATTCTTGTTCTATGTTGCTGTACCTTGCATCTCATCAATTGAAATCTTGCTTCAGATGGCTGAGACTCCGAATATTCGTTGGGATCGCGAAGGACACGCTCATACCAATGCCTTGCATTGGGAGGGTTTTCCCCATCTCTTGTGGGAGTCACTTCAGATTTTTGACTATGACGCACCCCCACGTTACGACGGATATGAGTTTGTTGAAGCGGGTGTTCCTCGATGTAGGGTGAAGATGACCATTCCGCAGCATCCCTCTCGCTATTTATGGCAACCTGTCACAATTTGCACCATTGGTCACCGCCTTGTGGATACCTTTGAGTCTACAGCACTTGAAGCTATTCACATCTTCTGTGACAAGCACCCCGAGGAAGTGGCAGCCTACCCGATCGGATTGTTCCCAACCACAGACTCTCGTGACCCCGAGTGGACCTTCAGGATCTCTTGCTGCAGTCATTTATTGGGAGATCTGTCTCTCGAGACACTGTAGACTCTTATCCGGTTCATGAACGTGCAGCATCATTATCAGTTGTTGCAATGTCGGGGCATGAACCAGTTGTCCACCTTAGCTCAAGCTCACCATGGAACTATCACCCAGCAGCTTGATGAGCTGAATGAGCTTCACACTATCAAGAATGCTCAGGTCGATTTGTTGGCCCAGCGTGATGTGATCATCAACAACCTGGAGAACTAGATCCATGAGAGGGAGACGGTTATTACCCAGCGCAATACCATTATTGAGTTTCTCCAGGATCAAGTTCAAGATCTCACTATTGAGCTTGATGATGCCGTCAACCATATCAACGAATTTCATGAGCAGCCTGTACCACCTGTAGTGCCAGAAGAAAATGAGAGTGAGGAAGAAGAAGAAGATCCAGAGGAAATAGAAGGAGAGTCAAGTCTTGACTCCGAGCACGGTGATCCCGCCCCAAATCCCCAATCTAATCACTCATCTTCCGGAAGTCTGTCGTCGGTGGGAAACCTCGACGACTATTAGCTCATCGCTCTCTTCGCTGTAATGGATATGTCTAGTGTAGAGTAGGATGATCTGGTGGGTAGAATAAGCAGTTGTATGGACTAAGAACCACTTGGATGTAATATAACGTGGTGTGCCTTGTACTGGGAGTTGTGGAAGTGGTGTTGTACTATATGTTGAACCGCATGTTCAGTTATGGAGTTTAAGTTTAATGTCCTGTTGCTGCATACTTTGTCTCCATATTTGCTTGTGATGGACCAACTGAACATATGATATGTATGCCTGATAACAAAAGGAAATAAGCGTGAGTGAACATGATGGATTTTTCCTTTTGTTTCAGATGGTTGGAGCAACACGTGGAACCCCTGAAGGTTTCCGGCCCGACCAGGCCAGCGGTTCGCAACAACCGCCACCTCCGCCACCCAATCTAGCGGAGGTAATGGCCCAGCAAACTGAACTACTGAACCAGCTAGTGAGGGAACAGCTGGGACACTTCCATCACCAATCCAGAAACCGCGAGGAAAATGCCTCAGCCGAGTATCAGGATTTCTTCGGTACCCAGCCCCCGTTATTTCACAAGACAGAGGAACCTCTAGATGCGGACGCATGGCTCCGTACTGTGGAGTCCAAGTTTGCCCTACTGTCGGCACCATGCTCGGAGGCGAACAAGGCTCTCTTTGCAGCACAACAACTCCGTGGTACTGCCCGTATATGGTGGGACCACTATTTTGCGATGCAACCAGATGGTCATGTGGTATCTTGGGAAGAATTCAAGGCCGCATTCCGTGCCCATCATATTCCTGAAGGCTTGATTGAGCGCAAGCTCAATGAATTCTTGGCATTAACCCAGGGCACTCGCACTGTCATGCAATATGCACAGGCGTTTAATCACCTATGCCAATATGCAAGTTACCATGCAGACACCGACGCCAAGAAGAGAGACCGTTTTCGTCGCGGTCTCAACACCAAGCTCCGGGAACGACTGAACTTAGCCCGAGTTGACACTTTCAACGAGTTGGTCGATATGGCCATTACTCAAGAGGACTGTATCTCAGCTCATCGGGCTGAGAAGAAGAGGAAGATTACCCCTGGTTCCCCCGGCACTCAACAGTCGAGGTTTAGGTTGGTGCCGCAGTCAACGACGCGACCTCCACCTCGCGCCAATTTACCAGGGAGATGGGTGGCTAGGCCCCCATAGTAGTCCCAGTTTAATCGACAGTCAGCTCCTCCTCAGCTGCAGCAACAGCAACAAGGCCTCAGGCCCACTTCCCCTCCTTTTGGTCAAGGAAACAACGGTAACCGTTGTTTCAATTGTGGCAGCCCCTCGCATTTCATCAAGAACTGTCCGCAACCTAGGAGATCATTCCAAGGGCAGCCCTCCAACGCAAACAATAAGGGCAAAGGGAAGAAACAGATGGTACAAGTTCGCCAAGGCAGGGTGAACTTCACCGCCGTCTCCGAACTTCCCGAGGGCGCTCCTATAATGACGGGTACTTTCACTATTCATTATCAACCCGCCATTATACTTTTTGATTCCGGTGCAACTCATAGCTTTATCAGTTCAAAATTTGGAGCCAAACTAGGATTAGAATTATATCCGGTTAATGGAAGTTATTTGATTGCAACCCCGGGTGGTAGGGTGGCATCCAATCAAATATGTAGAAATGTGCCAATCCAGTTGGGCAGCAATCTGGTAAAGACAGATTTGCTTTTGCTGGATCTAGAAGGAATGGATGTTTTGTTAGGTATGGATTGGATGTCGGAACACCATGTCTCACTGGATATCTCATCCAGAGTAGTGGAGATGGACTCACCCTATCAAGGAACCACCACTCTTTATCTATCACACAAAGGGTGTATCAACTCTTGTGCCTATGCGGTAGAAGGGATTAAACTCGAGGCCATCCCGATTGTGTGTGAATATCCGGATGTTTTCCCAGATGATCTGCCAGGAATGCCTCCAGATAGGGATGTTGAGTTCATTATCGAGTTACAGCCAGGTACGGCACCTATCTCCAAAAGGCCCTACCGTATGCCACCAAACGAACTAGCAGAACTAAAAACCCAACTTCAAGATCTTCTTGATAAAGGTTACATCCATCCAAGTGCTTCACCATGGGGATGCCCAGCTCTATTCGTGAAAAAGAAGGACAATAGCCTACGAATGTGCGTAGACTATCGCTCTCTCAATGCGGTGACAATCAAAAACAAATATCCTCTGCCCCGCATTGACATTCTTTTCGATCAGCTAGCCGGAGCCCAGGTGTTTTCAAAAATTGACCTTCGCTCTGGATACCAGCAAATCAAGATAAGACCTTGTGACATTCCAAAAACAGCCTTCTCTACCAGATATGGACTTTATGAATATCTGGTTATGTCTTTTGGTCTTACCAATGTTCCAGCTTATTTTATGTATCTCATGAATTCAGTTTTCATGACGGAGCTAGATAGATTTGTCATGGTATTCATCGACGATATCCTTATCTATTCTAAAAACTCTGAAGATCATGCCAAACACCTCCGAATAGTTCTTCAGAAGTTAAGAGATCATCGTCTGTATGCCAAATTCTCCAAGTGTGAATTTTGGATTGATACAGTAAAATTTCTAGGCCACACTGTTTCTAGCAATGGCATATCTGTGGACCCTAGCAAGGTTTAGGAGGTAATGGATTGGGAGCCTCCTACTTCTGTTCATCAGATCCGTAGCTTTCTAGGTTTGGCTGGCTATTATCGCCGATTCATTCCTGATTTCTCCAGAATAGTCAAACCTATGACTGAGCTACTGAAAAAGGGAATTAAGTTTGTTTGGAGTGAGAAATGCGAAGAAGCATTTCACACCTTAAGAGCTCATCTCACTATTGCCCCAGTGTTAGCTCAACCGGACAACTCTAAACCCTTCAATGTCTATTGCGATGCTTCAGGCATCGGACTCGGTTGTGTACTCATGCAAAACAACCGCTTCATTGCTTATGCTTCTCGAGCACTTCGGCCTCATGAGCAAAACTATCCTACCCATGATCTTGAGCTGGCAGCTGTGATTCATGCGCTCAAAATTTGGAGACACCATCTCATGGGAACCAAGTGTAATATCTACACTGATCACAAGAGCCTCAAATACATATTCACCCAAGCAGATTTGAATATGAGACAACGCCGTTGGCTGGAATTAATCAAAGATTATGACCTGGAAGTCCATTATCATCCAGGCAAGGCCAACGTGGTTGCAGACGCCTTGAGTCGAAAAGCACATTGCTCTTGTTTATCAGTAAAGGCTCTGAATGAAACCCTCTGTTGGGAGATGAGAAAGCTTAACCTTGAAATTATATCCCAAGGTAGTTTGAATCAGCTTTCAGAGGAAGTTCCATTAAAGGATAGTATCATCATGGCTCAACAACATGATGAAGGAATAAAAATCATTAAGCAGAATCTTATTAAAGGAGAGGAGAAATATAAGTGCTTCCGGATAGATCCTTTAGGAGTACTCTGGTTTAAGGAACGGATTGTTGTACCAAAAGACCAGCAACTCCGAAAGCAAATTCTAGATGAAGCCCATCTGTCCAAGTTCTCTATACACCCTGGTAGTACTAAAATGTACCAGGACTTGAGACAGAACTTCTGGTGGACTCGCATGAAAAGAGAAATAGCAAGGTATGTTGCTAGATGCGATATCTGCCAGAGGGTCAAAGCTAGTCATCTTAAGCCTGCTGGTGTCTTGCAACCATTGCCCATTCCCTCTTGGAAATGGGAAGACATTAGTATGGATTTCATCGTTGGTTTGCCTAACACCTCCCAGAAACATGACTCCATTTGGGTAATCGTAGATCGATTAACCAAAACTGCTCACTTTCTTCCTGTGCATACTACCTTTACCGTCAAGAAGTATGCCGAAATCTACATAGAGCAGATTATTCGACTCCATGGAGTGCCTAAGATGATCATCTCTGATCATGGTGCTCAATTCATCGCTCGTTTCTGGGAACAACTTCAAACATCTCTAGGGACTAAACTTATTCGAAGCTCAGCATATCACCCCCAAACGGACGGACAGACCGAAAGAGTCAACCAAATCCTAGAGGATATGCTAAGAGCTTGCGTCATTCAGTATGGCAAAAGTTGGGACCAGTGCTTACCATTGGCAGAATTCTCATACAACAACAGCTTCCAATCAAGTCTTCAAATGGCTCCATTCGAAGCTCTATACGGTCGCTGGTGTCGAACTCCTTTGAGTTGGTCACAAGTCGGTGAACGTAAAATCTTTGGACCTGACTTGGTCACGGGGGCTGAAACCAAGGTAAAGCACATTCAAACCAATCTTAAAGCATTTCAATCCAAACAGAAAAGCTACGCAGACAAACGTAGGAAGCCCTTACAGTTCTCTGTAGGAGAGTTTGTGTATCTTCGGGAGTCTCCTACTCGAGGAGTTCAACGTTTCAGCATCAAAGGAAAACTTGCTCCTCGATACGTTGGACCCTTCGAAATCCTTGAGATCTGCGGACCTGTAGCTTATCGTCTTCAACTTCCACCTCAACTAGCGGCTGTCCATAATGTTTTCCATGTCTCCCAACTCAAGAAATGCCTCCAAGTCCCCACAGAGATCATAGATCTACAGGCTATCGCTATAGAACCTGATCTTTCTTATGCCGAGCATCCCATCAAGATCCTAGATGCCAAAGAAAGAAGTATCAGAAGAGCGACGATCAAGATGTATAAAATTCAGTGGAATCATCACACTAAAGAAGAAGCAACTTGGGAAACCGAAGCTTATCTCCAAAAACATTTTCCGGATTTCCTGAACGACAATCTTTAACCTTGAAATCTCCAACTCTATCTTGTTCCGAAATCTCGGGACGAGATTCTTTTTAGGAGGGAGGGTTGTGACACCTCAGGTATATGGGAGCCAGACTTAGTGCATTGCGTGTAGGATGTACTCTTGTGTGTTGTTTAAGGACAAGATTTAAGGGTGTTTTCTGTAATTCTAGAAAATATAGGGTTTAAAGTGCAAAATGTGTGTGGGAGTGGATAATTTTGAAATATAGGAAGGGCTGTTTTGCAAATGATGCTTTTACTTTTAAACCACTGTAAAGAGTGAAAACAAATCAGGGAGTTGTTTGAAATGTAAAATTTAAATAGGTTTTAAAAGAAATTTGACTAGTTGTATGGTTTTCAAAATAACTTGGAAACCTCAACTCTTCTGAAGGTGAACCCTAAAGCAAAAGTGTAGAACTTTTTATTCTCTACACTTTTGGTTTTTGGAGCATTTTCATTTGAGCTCTAGTTTAAAAGTTACTCAAGCTTTATAGTGAGCCCCCTGAAATTTTGAACAATTGCAACCGGGTCCTCGTCGTCCACCTCCAGCTGCTCTGCTCTGCCCGAGAGCTGCTGCCGCCGCCGCTTAACTCCGGCGAGCTGCCCCGGCCGCCACCTGCCCCCGCGCCGCTTGCCAGTGCCACCTCCACCTCCAGCGCACCTGCCCCGCCGCTTGCCAGGCCTTGGTGGCCGTTTTTCCGAGCCGCCACGCCATCCCCGAACGCTCCACGGCCGCCACGACATCGCCGGCGTCCAGCTCCTCCTTGCCGCGCCTCAGCACTCCTCCGAGTGCTTAAAACCCTTCAGTACCGCGTGAGCCACCCTTTTTGCCTTCTCCCCGAGCTCAAATCACCCCCGGTCGTCTTCTTCCTCGCGCCACCGCCGTTCTTCCTCCGCCGCTGTTCGGCCTCGCCGTCGGCAGCCTCCTCCAGAGCCCCCCACCCTCGATCTAGACCTCCACCAGCACCACCTCACCCTCCTGAAGCTCACAGCACCGGCCTTTTTCCAATTCCTCCACCGGAACGTGTAACACCCTAAGGTAAATTCCTCAAATTTTAATTAATTTATTTGGGCTTAAATAAAGTTCCCAGGCTTTTCTTTAATTTTGGTGGCATTTAAAGTAATTTTATAACGCAAGTAATTAAAATATATCATAGGATTAAATTGTTTGTGCATTCATGCTGCAGCATTATTTTGTTTGTGTTGAGTTGTAGGGTTTGAGTTCAAATTTGATTGAATTCAAATGGATTTGTGTGAATAGATTGAGTTTGGATAAGAGGAAAGGAAAAGAAAAGAAGGAAGAAGCAGCCCAAACTCTTAGCCCAGCCCACTCCTTCTCTCCCCTCCTCCCCTCGGGCCTCTCACTTCTCCCCTTTCTTTCCGCGTGGGCCAAGCCCGAGGCCCGGCATTCCTCCTTTTTCCCTCCCCGCGTGGGCTGCGCACGGCCGCCCGGCCGTTTTCCTTCTGCTCTCCGCCCGAGCGCTCTCCCCTCCCTCCTCCCGCTGCCAGACCGGTCCCACCGGTCAGGTGTTTCTTCCCCCTCGCGACCTCCTCTGTTTTGTCCCCGCCGGACCTCCCTCTTGGCCGCTGACCGTGGCCCACGTTGCCACCCCCTTGGGCCCTCTCCTCTGTGCCACGCCCAGCCGGGCTACGAGCTGGCCAGGCCCCCGCCCAGATCCTTCTGGAAGGGCGCCGCGTTCAGATCAGAACGGCCCCAACGGCCCGCGAGAAACGGCGGCTCGGTTGACCCGCACGCCAAGGCTGCCAACTTCCCCCTTCTTAGCCGCAGCTGCTCCCCGCACCGCCCTCCATCGCCTCTGCGTACCAGCCGCCCGAGCCCCCCTTGCGCTGCCCCGTTCCGCCGCTCGATTTCCGGTAAGCCGTAGGCCGCTCCGGGAGTTGGTCGCCGCCAGTAAGCCGCCGGCCAAAGCTGATCCCCTTTGCATCTTCACAGGGCCCGTGCGCATCGCTTGGGTGGACAAGTAGGCCGTGAGGAGCGCTGCAGCGGGCTGTCCGCGAGCACCCCGTGCGCGCCGCCGCCGACCGAGCCTCACGCCGCCGCTATTCTGCCCAGCGCCACCGATCCCCGACCGTTAGCCACCGCCTCAACTTTCCAGGGGAGGTAAGAAACGCGCCGAGCCTCTTTTCCCTCCCTATTTCCTTCTGCACACGCCTTTTCCCCTTGCCGCCGAGATTCCGTGCCGCCTCCGTCGCGGGAAGTCCCAACCCGAGCCCTAAATGGCTTTCCCGAGTGCCTAGGTGTGTTCAGTGCATCGTGCTCGATCTCCAGGACTTGATGTCGTTCAAAATGAGGCCCGGAGTGCCGAGATTGGCCAGCTCCGGCGATCCACCGCCGCGGGAGCCGAGCTCCGGCGACCAGCCGCCGCCCGAGCGCCCAAGAGCCCCCAGCCATCCGATCTAGAGCCAACGCCCATGATTAGATCGGGCCGAGGTAGATCTGAGCCGTGCGATTCAGATCCAAGGGATCCAAGCAGCGCGTACCGGTTCGCCGGGATTTTAAATCTGAGCCGTCCGTCGTTGATCCAGCGCACCGTATTAGATCTAAGGAAAGTGAAAGTCAGGAGCGTTGGATCCAGATCCGAGGGTCACGGTGCGCGCGTACCCCTTCGCGAGACAGATCTAATCTGAGCCGCCCAATTTTGATCCAACGATCCAGAACAGAAGGTACCGCTTCAGCCCGTTTCTTTTGCTAAAGAACCCCCGGATTTTCCTGGAATCAACCCGCAGTCCACCTGTAGTTCAAAAGTATTTACGATCAGGTCCTTTTCTTCTCGTTTAAGCCCCTGTCGTTCCCGGAAATTGAACCCGCAGTCCATCTCTTGAGTTCTTCTCGTGCTAGCCCCTAGATCTAGGCTTTAATTACGTTTAAGTCCTCAGGTTTTGTGCAAAACCCCCTGTAAGTTAGGTTTTTCTTACAAATAGGTCCCTGGATCTTGTTTCGAGCGTAGTTTTCGCGTTTTAGCTCCGTTTTAGGTGTTCTTTATATCCACGCGATCGTTGTAACGCGTAGAATAACTTTAGACTAGTTTTGTGTGCTGTTTCTATGTAATGTTGTACTGTTTTCTTATAGTTTGCTATTGTTTGTGCATATGTGTATGTGTGGACTATGCTTGATGATCGTGAGTAGACACGGAGCCTTTGGATCAGTACCAGGAGCCGCCATCTTCCGAGCAGCTCGAGCAGCAGCAGCCAGGAGAGTACGAGGAAGGCAAGTATAACATGAATCTCCTATCACTTTTAAATACAATTTCATACTGCATTTTAATTCTGTATGCCTATAAGGATTTCCTAGCCACCTTTATATCCTTTATATATATCCTTTGGGTTGCATTTTGGTTAGTTGTGCTAGGTTGCTGCGCTATAACATATCTGGGTCCTTTTTAATTAATTTGATTAATGGTCTTACGCAACTTAATTCTGGAGCCGACCCTCTGTGCTGTGTGCTTGAGTGGTTTGTGCGTCCTTAAAAATATGTTTTTGTAGAAACATGGTTTAGGGGGCCAGCACGGTGCTTAGTGCTTGGTTGGCCACTCTCCATAAGGACCGGTTCATAGAGCGACAACCTGGGACAACCGCGCAACCACAAGACTGGAATGGGACGGTCTTGACTTACTAATTAGGTCATTTTGGTTCGGGAGTAACTTACCTGCGTGGGCAAGAGGGGTGGTAAGCTTCAATGGTCCCTGCTCCTCCGGCTTGGTCTGTGCTGTGTGTCTTGTACCCCCGGAGGTGGGCCCCATCGTCGCTGATCCAGAATCCTTAGCGGTTACACCTTACCAACGTGATCCTTTGTAACGGTCTCGTAGTGTGCTTGCTAGCCATCTCACCTAAGGAAGTGTGATGAACCACTAGCGTAGCTCACGACTTGTGGGTAAAGTTGTGCAACCTCTCGAGAGTGTAAAACTGATATATCAGCTGTGCTCACAGTCATGAGCGGCCCAGATCCTCCGTCTGATTAGTGGGGTTATCAACCTTTGACGAGGGAGATTCCCCGGGTGGTTTTGGTTGGATGGTTCTCAGTAGTTCTTAATTAATACTGACTAATTTATTATGCAATTGGGTTATGGTAACTCATCCACTTGTAGTAATTAGCTTTAATAAAATTTGCCAAGATTAAAAGCTAATGCAGTTGAGTCAGCTAGCCTAGAGCCTCATAGTTTATGTTATACTTGTTGAGTACGAGTTTGTACTCACACTTGCCTCTCTACTCTTCTGTTCTATTTCGGATATCTTCGACTGCTGCTCAGTGCCCGGCAACGTGGAGAACTACGTCAGCGGCTTCGACGACTTCTAAGCGTTTGTCTCCCAGTCGACGTCCCTGTGGCGCCCAGCTCTTCATGTATTCATTTTACGCTTCCGCATCCCTTGAACTGATTCTTGATTCAGTTGTAATAAAGATATTCATTTATTAATTTATACGCTTTTATTCGTGACTTGATCCTGGCGCATATATGATTGCTCGATTTATGTTCTTATAAATCGGGTGTGACAGATTGGTATCAGAGCCGTGACGACTGTAGGACGAAGCCTAGATAGAAACGGGTCGAGTTTAGGGATTTCTTTTCGCTTGCTCTGCTTCCGCAAAACCCAAACCTCATTTTCTGCTTCTATTCCTTGAGCCTGAAGTCCTTGATTTGCTATCTCTCTCCTGTCCTTTCTGAGAAATAGCTTGAGTCTTCCGTAGACGTTGGCCTGAGTCGCCTAACCCTGTAATTTATAAGTTTAGGTTGTCCCGATAAAAAATACGCTAGAACGAGTGTGTTGGTCGAGTAGTGTGATAAACTCGACTAAGTTGTGAATATTGAATGTTTGTTATTGTGCAACTGTATGATTCGGATCTTTGGTTGATTGCATAGTTTAGTAGCTAAATTTGTTCATGCAAATCGACCCTAACCCAACTTGAACTAAATAATAAAATTTGATTTAGATCGTTGGGGGTAAAACCTATATTCCTTTCTCTCTGTTATATCCTATCGAAGTTTCATCTCCTCAGTGGCACCATATCTTTTTCTCATAAATTTCGTTTGTTGCAATCAGATGGTGAACACCAGGCGCACCGGTTCCGGTCCTGACCAGCAGGAGCAGAACAACCAGAGCACCGGTCAGCCGCTGCCGATGCCGCCACCACTGACCCCGGAGCAGTTCTTCCAGCTCCAGATGCAGATGATGGCGACCCTGAACAACACCGTTCAGGCTCTGCAGCAGATTCATGCTCAGCCACCGCCTCCACCGCCGCCTCAGCCCCGTGACAGGCGTGCGGATTTCCTGAGAGGTCACCCGCCGACCTTCTCTCACGCCACGGACCCACTCCAGGCGGACGATTGGCTTCGCTCGGTAGAGCGCCAGTTGGTTGTTGCGCAATGCGACGACCGAGAGCGGGTTCTGTACGCAGCAGGGCAGCTGCGAGGCTCCGCTCTTGACTGGTGGGAGTCCTACCCAGCTCGGGATCGTGATGCTCTCACGTGGGACCAGTTCCGTGAGCGTTTCAGGAACCATCACATTCCTGAGGGCATTATGAAGATGAAGCAGAAGGAGTTCCGTGCCCTTAAGCAGGTAAATTTGAATGAAAATCTCTGCGATTTGTTTCGAGCTTCGATCTACCCTTGATCTCTTTTCGTAAACCCGACAAATTGAGCGATTTCTGCCCTTGTTATCTGTGTCCGTTATTTCAGGGATCGATGACGGTGACGGAGTACCGTGACCGTTTCCTTCAGCTTGCCCGCTACGCCCCTGCTGACGTCGCTTGCGACAGCGATAAGCAGGAGTACTTCAAGGAGGGACTGGATGATCACATCCAGTATGCGCTGCTGAACCACCGCTTCGACAACTTCAACCAGCTGGTTGATGCGGCCCTCAACACCGAGCGTAAGCGCCGGGAGATTGAGGACAAGAAGAGGAAGATGGCTCCATCCTCTTCGGGCAGCAACACCCGTCCCCGCTACCAGTACCCTCCACAGCAGCAGCAGCAGAGGCCGCCTCAGCAGTACCAGCAGCGGCAGCAGTTTCCGCCTCGTCCTCAGCAGCAGCAGCAGGCGGGACAGGGTCAGAGGCTTCCAGCGCCTCCGGCTCCACCAGCTCAGAGGCAGGGAGCGCCCACTCCTCCTCCTGGGCAGCAAGCTCCGGCACTTCCTCGAGTGTGCTTCCACTGCGGCGAGCCAGGGCACTACGCCAACGTCTGCCCCCGGAAGGCGCAGGCAGGACAGCAGGGCCGTGCAGCTCAGCCCAAGGCCCCAGCTCAGGGCAGGGTGAACCACGTGACGGCCGAGTCAGCGGCCGAGGCTCCTAACGTGGTGATTGGTACGTTCATGGTCAACACCCACCCTGCTACAGTTCTTTTTGATACTGGTGCCACGCATTCTTTCATCACCCGGTCTTTTGTTGAGCATCATGGTATTCCTACTAGCACGTTAAAGAGGTGCATGTTAGTATCTTCACCGGGAGGGCAGTTGAGGTCTCATGTCTTCTGTTCCAGAGTCAGTGTGGCTATAAGGGGGGTAGATTTCAGTGCGAATCTGATGGTGCTTGACTCCAAGGGCATTGATGTGATCCTTGGGATGGAGACTCTTGCTAAATGGGGAGTCCGGATAGATTGTGCTCAGAGGACGGTTCTTCTGTCAGCACCGGATGGTCAGGAAGTCACTGTTGGAGCTACAAAGCCTTCTGGATTTCTTCATCAGATGGAGGCTAGACCCACGGAGGGTATTCGCATGGTGTCTGAATTCCCGGATGTCTTTCCGGATGATTTGCCAGGTATGCCGCCTGATCGCGATATTGAGTTTTCTATTGATCTCTTACCTGGCACAGCCCCTATTGCTAAGAGGCCCTATCGTATGGCACCTGTTGAGCATGAGGAAGTTAAGAAGACCATCGATGAGTTGCTAGCCAAGGGCTATATCCGTCGTAGTTTCTCTCCTTGGGCTTTTCCTGTATTGCTCGTAGAGAAGAAGGATGGCGCGAAGAGAATGTGCGTCGATTATCGGGATCTGAATGCAGTCACTATCAAGAACAAGCATCCACTGCCTCGTATTGAGGATCTCTTTGATCAGCTTCAGGGTGCTTGTGTGTTCTCGAAGATTGATCTGCGTTCGGGTTATCATCAGCTGAAGATTCGTCCTGAGGATATTCAGAAGACGGCATTCACCTGCAAGTATGGGCTATACGAGTATACGGTCATGTCTTTCGGCTTGACCAATGCTCCGGCTTTCTTCATGCATCTGATGAACAAGGTTTTCATGGATTATTTGGACACCTTTGTGGTGATATTCATTGATGATATCCTGATATATTCCAAGTCAGAAGCAGAGCATGAGAAACATCTGAGGCTTGTGTTGCAGAGGCTCAGAGAGCACAAGCTGTATGCCAAGCTCAGCAAGTGCGAGTTCTGGATTGACGAGGTTCCATTCCTCGGTCATGTTATCTCCAAGGGAGGTATTGCTGTGGACCCCGGAAAGGTGAAGGATGTGCTTGACTGGGTTGTACCGCAGACGGTGAAGGAAGTCCGCTCTTTTCTGGGCTTAGCAGGTTATTATCGGAGGTTCATTGAGAATTTCTCCAAGATTGCGAAGCCTTTGACTTCCTTGCTAGAGAAGGGTGTGGATTTCTTTTGGACTGATGAGCGTCAGAGTGCCTTCGAGGAGCTGAAGAAGAGGTTGACTACGGCGCCAGTCCTTACTCTGCCCGACCAGAGCAAGAGGTTCACAGTGTATTGTGATGCTTCGAGGGATGGTCTTGGTTGCGTCCTGATGCAGGAAGGCAGAGTGATAGCTTATGCCTCGCGGCAGTTGCGCCGACATGAGCTGAATTATCCCACTCATGATCTGGAGTTAGCCGTAGTAGTACATGCTCTGAAGATATGGAGGCATTACTTGTTTGGGCAGAGGTGTGATATTTACACCGATCACAAGAGCCTCAAGTATATTTTCACCCAGAGTGAGCTGAACATGCGACAGAGAAGATGGCTAGAGTTGGTCAAGGATTATGACCTGGAGATTCACTATCATCCGGGCAAGGCCAATGTTGTAGCAGATGCTCTGAGCAGGAAGAGCTATGTGAACATGGCCGTGGCTTTTCAGATGCCTCAGGAGTTATGCGAGGAGTTTGAACAGTTGAGTCTGGGTTTCCTGCATCATACCTCGGGTACATCATTCGAGGCAGAGCCCACTCTAGAGGCTGAGATCAGGCAGCATCAGAAGGAAGATAAGAAGCTGCAAGAGATTCGTGAGTTGCTCAAGATTGGCAAGGCTGCTCATTTCAGAGAGGACGATCAGGGTACCTTGTGGTACAAGGGTCGTATATGTGTGCCGGATGTGGCAGATCTCAGGAAGTTGATTCTGAGTGAGGCTCATGATACAGCATATTCTATCCATCCAGGCAGCACGAAGATGTATTACGACCTGAAGGAACGATTCTGGTGGTATGGAATGAAGCGTTCCGTTGCAGAGTACGTGGCTATCTGTGACACTTGTCAGCGTGTCAAGGCAGAGCATCAGAGGCCAGCAGGGTTATTGCAGCCGTTGAAGATTCCAGAGTGGAAGTGGGAAGAAATCACTATGGACTTCATCGTTGGCTTGCCTCGTACCCAGAAAGGGTACAACTCCATATGGGTAGTAGTGGATCGGTTGACGAAGGTTGCTCACTTCATTCCGGTGAACACTACTTACTCCGGCGCTAGACTCGCAGAGTTGTACATCTCCAGGATTGTCTGTCTGCATGGTGTTCCTAAGAAGATTATATCTGACCGAGGATCTCAGTTCACTTCACGGTTCTGGGAGCAGTTGCATGATTCGTTGGATACGAAGCTGCGCTTCAGTACTGCTTATCATCCTCAGACAGATGGGCAGACAGAGAGAACCAACCAAGTGTTGGAGGATATGCTTCGAGCCTGTGCTATTCAGTATGGTACCAGCTGGGATAAATGCCTGCCATATGCAGAGTTTTCTTATAACAACAGTTATCAGGCCAGTCTGAAGAAATCCCCTTTCGAGGCCTTGTATGGTCGGAAGTGCAGGACTCCGTTGTATTGGGATCAGATTGGCGAGAGGCAGGTGTTTGGTCCGGATATTGTTGCGGAGGCCGAACAGTTGGTACAACAGGTGCGAGAGAACCTGAGGGTCGCTCAGACTCGTCAGAAGAGCTATGCGGATGTTCGTCGTCGGGATTTGACCTTCGCAGTGGGTGATCATGTATATCTGAAGGTCTCGCCGATGAGAGGAATCCGCAGGTTTAATGTACGAGGGAAGCTAGCTCCTCAATACATTGGTCCGTTCAAGGTGCTGGAACGGAAAGGTGAGGTGGCATATCGTCTGGAGTTGCCACTCAGTCTCTCGGGAGTGCACGATGTGTTTCACGTGTCTCAGCTGAAGAAGTGCTTGAGAGTGCCAGAAGAGCAAGCACCGATAGAAGGGCTGGATGTGCAGGAGGATCTGACCTACATCGAGCATCCGGTGAAGATTCTGGAGACATCTGAGAGAGTTACTAGAAACAAGAAGATCAAGATGTGCCGTATTCAGTGGAGTCATCATACGGAGGATGAGGCTACGTGGGAGCGAGAAGACGAGCTAAGGAAGACATATCCCGATCTCTTTGCTAGCTAGCCTATCCGAATCTCGGGACGAGATTCCTGTAAGGGGGGTAGGTTTGTAACACCCTAAGGTAAATTCCTCAAATTTTAATTAATTTATTTGGGCTTAAATAAAGTTCCCAGGCTTTTCTTTAATTTTGGTGGCATTTAAAGTAATTTTATAACGCAAGTAATTAAAATATATCATAGGATTAAATTGTTTGTGCATTCATGCTGCAGCATTATTTTGTTTGTGTTGAGTTGTAGGGTTTGAGTTCAAATTTGATTGAATTCAAATGGATTTGTGTGAATAGATTGAGTTTGGATAAGAGGAAAGGAAAAGAAAAGAAGGAAGAAGCAGCCCAAACTCTTAGCCCAGCCCACTCCTTCTCTCCCCTCCTCCCCTCGGGCCTCTCTCTTCTCCCCTTTCTTTCCGCGTGGGCCAAGCCCGAGGCCCGGCATTCCTCCTTTTTCCCTCCCCGCGTGGGCTGCGCACGGCCGCCCGGCCGTTTTCCTTCTGCTCTCCGCCCGAGCGCTCTCCCCTCCCTCCTCCCGCTGCCAGACCGGTCCCACCGGTCAGGTGTTTCTTCCCCCTCGCGACCTCCTCTGTTTTGTCCCCGCCGGACCTCCCTCTTGGCCGCTGACCGTGGCCCGCGTTGCCACCCCCTTGGGCCCTCTCCTCTGTGCCACGCCCAGCCGGGCTACGAGCTTGCCAGGCCCCCGCCCAGATCCTTCTGGAAGGGCGCCGCGTTCGGATCAGAACGGCCCCAACGGCCCGCGAGAAACGGCGGCTCGGTTGACCCGCACGCCAAGGCTGCCAACTTCCCCCTTCTTAGCCGCAGCTGCTCCCCGCACCGCCCTCCATCGCCTCTGCGTACCAGCCGCCCGAGCCCCCCTTGCGCTGCCCCGTTCCGCCGCTCGATTTCCGGTAAGCCGTAGGCCGCTCCGGGAGTTGGTCGCCGCCAGTAAGCCGCCGGCCAAAGCTGACCCCCTTTGCATCTTCACAGGGCCCGTGCGCATCGCTTGGGTGGACAAGTAGGCCATGAGGAGCGCTGCAGCGGGCTGTCCGCGAGCACCCCGTGCGCGCCGCCGCCGACCGAGCCTCACGCCGCCGCAATTCTGCCCAGCGCCACCGATCCCCGACCGTTAGCCACCGCCTTAGCTTCCAGGGGAGGTAAGAAACGCGCCGAGCCTCTTTTCCCTCCCTATTTCCTTCTGCACACGCCTTTTCCCCTTGCCGCCGAGATTCCGTGCCGCCTCCGTCGCGGGAAGTCCCAACCCGAGCCCTAAATGGCTTTCCCGAGTGCCTAGGTGTGTTCAGTGCATCGTGCTCGATCTCCAGGACTTGATGTCATTCAAAATGAGGCCCGGAGTGCCGAGATTGGCCAGCTCCGGCGATCCACCGCCGCGGGAGCCGAGCTCCGGCGACCAGCGCCGCCGCCCGAGCGCCCAAGAGCCCCCAGCTATCCGATCTAGAGCCAACGCCCATGATTAGATCGGGCCGAGGTAGATCTGAGCCGTGCGATTCAGATCCAAGGGATCCAAGCAGCGCGTACCGGTTCGCCGGGATTTTAAATCTGAGCCGTCCGTCGTTGATCCAGCGCACCGTATTAGATCTAAGGAAAGTGAAAGTCAGGAGCGTTGGATCCAGATCCGAGGGTCACGGTGCACGCGTACCCCTTTGCGAGACAGATCTAATCTGAGCCGCCCGATTTTGATCCAACGATCCAGAACAGAAGGTACCGCTTCAGCCCGTTTCTTTTGCTAAAGAACCCCCGGATTTTCCTGGAATCAACCCGCAGTCCACCTGTAGTTCAAAAGTATTTACGATCAGGTCCTTTTCTTCTCGTTTAAGCCCCTGTCGTTCCCGGAAATTGAACCCGCAGTCCATCTCTTGAGTTCTTCTCGTGCTAGCCCCTAGATCTAGGCTTTAATTACGTTTAAGTCCTCAGGTTTTGTGCAAAACCCCCTGTAAGTTAGGTTTTTCTTACAAATAGGTCCCTGGATCTTGTTTCGAGCGTAGTTTTCGCGTTTTAGCTCCGTTTTAGGTGTTCTTTATATCCACGCGATCGTTGTAACGCGTAGAATAACTTTAGACTAGTTTTGTGTGCTGTTTCTATGTAATGTTGTACTGTTTTCTTATAGTTTGCTATTGTTTGTGCATATGTGTATGTGTGGACTATGCTTGATGATCGTGAGTAGACACGGAGCCTTTGGATCAGTACCAGGAGCCGCCATCTTCCGAGCAGCTCGAGCAGCAGCAGCCAGGAGAGTACGAGGAAGGCAAGTATAACATGAATCTCCTATCACTTTTAAATACAATTTCATACTGCATTTTAATTCTGTATGCCTATAAGGATTTCCTAGCCACCTTTATATCCTTTATATATATCCTTTGGGTTGCATTTTGGTTAGTTGTGCTAGGTTGCTGCGCTATAACATATCTGGGTCCTTTTTAATTAATTTGATTAATGGTCTTACGCAACTTAATTCTGGAGCCGACCCTCTGTGCTGTGTGCTTGAGTGGTTTGTGCGTCCTTAAAAATATGTTTTTGTAGAAACATGGTTTAGGGGGCCAGCACGGTGCTTAGTGCTTGGTTGGCCACTCTCCATAAGGACCGGTTCATAGAGCGACAACCTGGGACAACCGCGTAACCACAAGACTGGAATGGGACGGTCTTGACTTACTAATTAGGTCATTTTGGTTCGGGAGTAACTTACCTGCGTGGGCAAGAGGGGTGGTAAGCTTCAATGGTCCCTGCTCCTCCGGCTTGGTCTGTGCTGTGTGTCTTGTACCCCAGGAGGTGGGCCCCATCGTCGCTGATCCAGAATCCTTAGCGGTTACACCTTACCAACGTGATCCTTTGTAACGGTCTCGTAGTGTGCTTGCTAGCCATCTCACCTAAGGAAGTGTGATGAACCACTAGCGTAGCTCACGACTTGTGGGTAAAGTTGTGCAACCTCTCGAGAGTGTAAAACTGATATATCAGCTGTGCTCACAGTCATGAGCGGCCCAGATCCTCCGTCTGATTAGTGGGGTTATCAACCTTTGACGAGGGAGATTCCCCGGGTGGTTTTGGTTGGATGGTTCTCAGTAGTTCTTAATTAATACTGACTAATTTATTATGCAATTGGGTTATGGTAACTCATCCACTTGTAGTAATTAGCTTTAATAAAATTTGCCAAGATTAAAAGCTAATGCAGTTGAGTCAGCTAGCCTAGAGCCTCATAGTTTGTGTTATACTTGTTGAGTACGAGTTTGTACACACACTTGCCTCTCTACTCTTCTGTTCTATTTCGGATATCTTCGACTGCTGCTCAGTGCCCGGCAACGTGGAGAACTACGTCAGCGGCTTCGACGACTTCTAAGCGTTTGTCTCCCAGTCGACGTCCCTGTGGCGCCCAGCTCTTCATGTATTCATTTTACGCTTCCGCATCCCTTGAACTGATTCTTGATTCAGTTGTAATAAAGATATTCATTTATTAATTTATACGCTTTTATTCGTGACATGTGTTGTGATATCTTGATAATCTGTTGTATATATGCGTGACTTGATCCTGGCGCATATATGATTGCTCGATTTATGTTCTTATAAATCGGGTGTGACAGAACGTCCTGTCCACGTGCACGCTGTCGTTTCTCCGCCGCCACAGCTCGGCTTCATCGTCGTTCCGCTTCTCCAGTGCTTCCCCGCCCCGGTCAAGTACACGATCGGCACCACATCATCCTCACAAAGCTCTCCAGGCACTTCTCAACTACTTTCCGGCCCTCCGGCCACCGGAACACTGCCACCGAGCTTCCAAGCTCCGCCGCCGCCTCTGTCACCGCCGTTCCGCCACTACAGCCCCTCCCCCGCCCAACTCCGGTCACCCACGTGACCGCCGTAAGCCCCTGAGCATTTCCCCTCCCTTTCCCCTCAACGCCGACGAGCTATCTCGCCGGAATCGCTCGCCGTTGATCTGTCCCCGAGAGGAAAACCGGCCAGGGACCTGATTGCTTAGTTTCAAAACTTTCCAGGGGTCTCTTTGTGAAGAATCAGTGCCTTTTTCATTTTCCCTTCCAGCCAGTTTTGAAAATTCATAGGAAAGTGTCAAAAAATCCAAAAATGGCAAAACCAGTTCTGTTGTGTTCATAAAATTGATATCTACAACTTTGGTTACTAAAGTGTGGTTTGAAATCAGTTAGTTTTGCAGTTATTTAAATGTTTTCAAAAAGGGATCTTTTGTGTATAACTTATGTGATTTAAGTTTGTTTCCTGCAATTCTTGGTTACTAGTTAGTTTAAGTAGTGTTTAGCTTTTTGTGAAATTTTCCAGACTAGTACAACTTTGTGAATTGAATAATTTTTAAAAATTTGTCAAAATGAGTTCAAACAATTAAGATTTAAGTATAATTACTACTAAATGTGTTTGAACCTATGATTAGGAATAATTTGCTTTAGTTTTGCGATATTAGTTGTTTGATGATTTTGTCATTTTATTGTTGATGCTGAGTGTATATTGATCTGTTAAATTATAACTTTATCGTGAAGGAAAGACTTAACATGTTTGTTACTAAAAATCAATCCTTGCATATCATGTAGACTCATCGACACTTGAAGACGGAGACTACGAGTTGATCTTGGAACCCGAACCCGAGCTATCTGAAGACTCCATCCAAGTTACTGAAGAAGTGACTGAAGCCCTGAACCGACGTTCGGAAGTTTTTAACTCGTCTGACCCTAACTTCATTTCCGAAGGCAAGACCCGGACATAACCCTACTTTATTACACTGCAAACTATACTATTTATATATGTCTTTATGCATTAAGTTCTTAGGAGTTGTTTGGAAACCTTAGCTGCATAATTCCAGGAACCGATGTATTGAACACTAGTACTTGAGTCCGAATAGCTGCTCTGCTTATAGGACCGGTAGAAGTCGAGTGATTTCCTGTCACTCGCGCGATATAGGAATTGTAATGTTTACATTCCTGTTATCACTATAAGGATGACGGATAGGGTCATGTATTGTATCATGACCTAGAAGTTTACCCTGTCTGTTTTGATAAAAGCTTTAAGGTCGAAATGTGTGGTAGTGGTGGCTAAGCATTTGAAAGTACTAGCCACATGCCGTGAAATATGGTAAGCGGTAAGCCTAGTAACCGATCGGCCCGGCAAGTGGACATACCTCCCACCACTCGTATTTTGGTTTTTCTTGTTACTCGATTCGACGTGTGGGAATACGTGTTGCAAGGGCAACCAGGAGTACGGGTTTGTAGTCGCGCTACAGCCGTACGTCCTGCACACATTGGGTGTGCGTATGGTCTTGCAGTCGCTTGTGGTGGCCCTGATCCACGACCCAGAATGAAAGGCAAACGGTTGCTTCGGAATCATCGTTAGATATTCCAAGCGTGTGTGTTAGGTTTACCTTGCAAGATTGAAATTCGGTCCGGATCGTCCGCCTCTCACGAGAATTGAGATTGCTTATCCCTTTTACCACATAGAGTAAAAAGTATAATTGATAATGGAGGAATCTTGATGATTGATAATCTCTATCTTGCTTGTTCAGTATAGGTGCTTACCTAGAATGGTTAATCAAACTAGAATCGGAAAGCTAAAACTTGAAATAGATTATACTCTCTGTTGCTTTTCAGCTGAAAATAAACCCAGAGCCTTACCATACCTTCATGAGTCTAGTTATGGGCTAAAGTATACCCAAACTCGGGTAAGTCTTGCTGAGTATCATTATACTCAGCCTTGCTAGAACTGCTTTCAGGTATGCCGGTTGAGAACCAGGCTGATAGTGCGTCCTGCCCCTTTGCTGTTCCGCCTGGTTGGTCCGTGGAATGGGATCCGTCCCCGGCCAGCATTGACCCCTCGGAGTGACACCATCGACTGGGCTACGCATGGTGCTGCTGATGGTGACGTTGTTAGTCGCGTTATCTTTTCGCTATGACTTTGGTCAATGGGTGTTTACCCGTTGCTTTTAATAACCCTTTGTTTATTTTGCTCCAGACAGGGCTGGAGAAAAACTGGTTTGTAATAACACTGCTTACTATGTGATAAAGGATTGCGCTGTTATGTACCTGGAGTTCACCTTGTATGAGTATAACCTACTCCGATCCTGTGTAACCGTGGTTGCATCGGGCGTTGACCCGACAGACCCATGGGTTGTTCCGTTTGAAGTGCATTTGAGATCATCTGGTCTTTGTAAATGATAATTAATGCACTTGAACCGGAATAATTCGGACGGTTCTGCCACACAACCGAATCTCGAGGACGAGATTCCTTTTAAGGGGGCTAGGTTTGTAACACCCTAATTTTGAAACTAGGAGTTTAAACAAACTTTGTTAGGTTTTATTTAGGATTCATAAGGTTTTAATTCAAATTCTTTTGATTTTAGAGCATTTACCATGAATTAATAGTATTTTATTTATCTATAAAAGGAAATATAAGGAAATATAGGATTTGTGCATTTCATGCCTGATTGCATTGTTTTATTGTTTGTTTTCCATTTGAATATAAATTTCAAATTCAAATGCAA
This sequence comes from Panicum hallii, assembly GCF_002211085.1. Lineage (NCBI taxonomy): Eukaryota > Viridiplantae > Streptophyta > Magnoliopsida > Poales > Poaceae > Panicum > Panicum hallii. Next base: position 73,640 of record NW_020356221.1, on the reverse strand, counting down.
AAGCATTTTAATTGCATTCCTTTTTCTCTCCCCCTCTTTCTCTCATGGGCTGGCCCACCTTCTTATTTTTTTGCTTCTCTTTTCTCCCCTCCCCGAGCGGCCCATCTGGTCCGGCCCCTTCTCCTTTTCCTCCCCCGCGCGGCCCATTCTTCCCCCGCACCTCCCCCTCTCTCTTCGGGGCCCGGCCGCTCACCCCGGCACAAAACCGCCTACGCCTCCCTTCTTTCTTCTCCCGCTCGCGCTGACAGCCGGGGCCCGCCTGTCAGGCTCATCTCCCTTCTCTGCGCCCGACTCGGGCTCGCACTCGAGTCGGGCTCGGCCTCCGTCACGTGGCACCTCGGGCCCACACGCCAACGCACCCCCGCGGCCGCCCTATAAGTACCGCCAGTGCCCTAGGGTTTTCCCCTCAAGCCGCAACCGCCGTTGCCTAAAACCCTAGCCGCCCGAGAAGCTCGCTCCGCCGCCGCCGCCGCTGTGCCTCAGCCGCCCGCCGCGCCGTCGCTCCACCACTCCCCGCCATCGCCCGTGAGCCCTAGAAGCTTCACCGTGGGGTAAGGTAGCTCTCCGACCGTTTAATCTCTTCTCTCCCCGTTTTCCCCGTGCGCCAGCCGCTCACCGTCGTTCCGCGCCGCCCCTCATCGCCGGCCGCTGTCTACTGCCACCGTCGCTTCGCCCAAACACCCTAGTTGAGTTCCCCTTCACGTGCACTACCTCCTAGTCCAAGCCTCTGCCTTAGCCGTGCCGGGAACGCATAAACGCGTTTCTCCAGCGAGATGCCATGCCCGCCGCCGCGTTAACCTCGCCGCCGGATCTAGATCTGACGGTCTAGATCAGTCCTAGACCGAGTCAAATAGATCTAATACCGGTCAACCTGAGGTGGTTTTGTGGTTTAGCCCTTAAGTTTCCTGGAAATCAACCCGCAGTCCATGACAGCTCAAAAGTAATCGCGAATAGTTCCTTTTTATTCTGTTTAGGCCCCTTTCTTTTTCTAAAATAGAACCCACCATCCTTAACCCTTCTGTTTTTCAATCTACACTCTAGGTTTATGGTTTATTTATGATCTAGCCCTCGGTTTTTTCTGTCAGAGCCCTTTTAGTTTCAAATCTTCTACAAATAAGCCCCTAGAATCATATTTTAGCCCTAATTTCTTGGTTTTAACTCCGTTTTCGTCAATTCTTACACTCACGTGATCCTTACAACATATGCCATAGCTTTATTACATTATTTTGCTCTGTTTATATCAATTGGTGTACTATTTCTTATTTATTATATTTGTTTGCTTGTATGTATTTGTGTACAACGATAGACGATACGCAGTTCGAGGGTCCGCAAGAGCTGAGCTTCGAAGATGTTCTCGAGTAGCAGCAGTTTGTTAATGAAGGCAAGTGATCCTTGATCATACTCCAGTCCCAATAACATTATAAATACACATTTACCTTATATGCATGCATGTGTCTAGAATATGATGGGATCCCAATTAAGGATGTGCCTAGTTTTTATTGAACTTCCTTGATTAAACCTAGGTTATTATATTTATGTTGTAGCTACGTTAGATGCTTTTACTTAGGTTTTTGATTGGATAACCTGGAAAATATGTTACACTGGTTTACACATGTTATGGAATACTTTATTGATGATAATTAATTGGAACATGGAGAACCACCCAGGAAAACAGTACAACCACAATATTACATGGCTCTGGTCTTGCCTAACTAATTAGTCTTACTGAAAGGGCAAGAGGGGTTGCATCATCGGGGTATAGCTCAGTCCTCTTGAGGGTGAGATATGGTCCTGGGTAAGGCGTCTGCCCATTAGGTAGAGTTATGACCGCTTTGACTTGAAACCTTAGCGGATTGTCATAAGTTAGGGAATCTTTGTATAGGCCTCATAGTGAATCCCTGCGACTCATCTTGGAAGTGTTTAAGGGCCTTGCAAAGCCGGGTATCAAGGGAAACACAAATTGTGGGTAAATTGTACAACCTCTGCAGAGTGAAAACTGATATATCAGCCATGCTCACGATTATGAGCTGTCGGTGTTTTACCGGCTGCCCACCAAGGGGTATACCCAAGGTGGTAAGTTTAGGTGAGGAGACGCCGAGATCAGGAACTTGAAGGTGGAAGGAACACAAGATTTAGACAGGTTCGGGCCGCGATGTGTGTAATACCCTACGTCCTGTATGGTGGTTCGTATTGCCATAGGTGTTGATGTTGTGTTTTGAGGGGGTCTCTGCCCCCCTTATATATCCGGGAGGACAGGGTTACATGAATCCTAGTCCAATACTAGCCAAAGAATCATACTCGAGTACAACTCGAGTAGTTTCCTTTTGTACCGACTAGTCCTACTCTAATACGAGTAGAGAACAACATAAATAAGAGATAAGACAAGCCTTATCTCCTAATCCTGTTTAAACTACGTTATGTACACAGTCCCATAGCTCCGGGTCTGACAAGCCCCCGAGCTCTTCGTAGCTAAGTACTGCAGGATTCTCGAGTACTTTCAAAGTAGTCTTGAGCTTCTTTTGAAGCTCCATCTTGAAGTTCTTCTTTGAGTACTTTCTTGGCTGCATCGAAGCCATGAGGTGCTCATGCCCCGAATTACTTCTTTGGTATGGTGTGCGATTGAAAAATCGCACTCCATATGGAGTAGCCCCCGAGCCTTAGGTTGAATCGGAGAATCAGGCTGAGGGTCACATTAGTCTTGAATCTTCCTTACTTACTTTTTAAATAAATTCGAAAAAACAAGTAGTCGATGCCACGTATCCCACAGCCCACGAGCCTTGAATCCAAATCTCGCAGGTTTGGAAATAAGGATCCAAAGGTCGTGGCATACAGTGAAAAAATATTCTCATGATAAATAACTGGTGTGATGGTACGAATGATGGAAGTTAGATCTGGAATTTGAAAAAAAACCCTTTTTTCGGGACAATTAACCCTGAAAAAATGATTAATCATATATTTTATCTAAAAAATCCATCAAACGACCCCTCAACTGTGGCAGAACCGCTTGAATTATTCCGGCTCAAGTGCGCTAGTCATCACTATACAGTCGATAATAACTCAACGCACTTCAAACGAAACAACCCATTGGTCTGTTGGGTCTCCGCCCGATACATCCACGGTTCAACAGGATGGAAGCAGGTTTACCTCGCACGAAGGCGAGTTTACAATCACAGCACAGCTCCTTAGCTTTTAATTTATAGAAATATAAATATTATTACAAACCTTTTTCAAACTTAATGTAAATTTATACAAACAGTGTTTAACATGACAAGCTACTCAGCTTGTCCAAGTTCACAGCGGAAGGAACATAAACATGCAACTACGCACATCGCGAATGTTGACACCGTACTCAGCCTAAAGCTTGGTGTCAATCAGGAGGGTCACTGCTAGTCGGGGACGGATCCCACTCCACGGACCAGCCAAACGGCACAGAAGTTGGCCACGCAGAAATGTCCGTAGGGTTCTCATGGGCTATACCTAAAAGATTCACTAGCAAGACTGAATATACTAATACTCAGCAAGGCTTACCCGGAATTAGGTATACTTAGCCCGTAAATAAACTCATGAAGGCCTGAAATGGTTCTAGGTTTCATTTCAGCTGAAAAGCAACAAAGAGTATGATCTACTTTTAAATTTTAGCTTTCAGATTCTAGTTTGATTATCCATTCTAGGTAAGCACCTACACTAGGCAAGCAAGGTAGAGATTAGTATTCATCAGGATTATTCCATCAATAGTTACATTTCTTACTCTATGTGGCAGAAGGAATAAGCAGTCTCAATTTCCGCGAGAGACAGACGATTCTGAATCAATTTTCAAACCTTGCAAGGCAAACCTAACTCACATGCTTGGAACACCAAAAGGTCATTCCAAAGCAACCGTTTGCCTTTCATTCCGGGTTGTGGAACAGGGCCACCACAAGCGACTGTAGGACCGTACGCACACCAATTGTGCAGGACATACGTCTGTAGCGCGACTACATGACCGTACTCCTTTCCGCTGTGCGGAACGTACTCCTGCACATCGGTGCGTGAGAAAAACCAAATTACGAGTGGTGGGAGGTATGTCCACTTGCCGGGCCAATCGGTTACTAGGCGTGCCGCTTTACCTTATTTCGCGGCATGTGGCTAGTACTTTCAAACGCTTAGCCACCACTACCACACACTGCAACCTTAACAACTTTTATCAAAACAAACAGGGTAAACCTCCAGGTCATGATACCGCACATGACTCTGTCCATTATCCTTATAGTGATTGCAGAATAGTAAACACGCAACTCCTATATCGCGCGAGTGACAGGAAATCACTTGACTTTTACCGGTCCTATTTAGCAGAGCGTCTAAGCGATAAGGACTCGGGTACAATACATTGGATCCCTAGGATTTATGCAACTAGGGTTTCATTTCAACTCCTACACATAATGCAAGATATATATAATGTATAAGTATAATGGTAATAAATTGAAATACTGGGGTATGCATCGGGGCTTGCCTTCTTGAGTGGGGTTGGGGGCAGGAGTGTCAGAGAATCCCGAACTTTGGTTCGGAGCTTCAATTAGATTCTCGGCGACGTTTGTTGGGTCTTCAGAAAACCCTTGATCTTGTTCCAGGACTAGCTCGTAGTCTCCGTCGTCGAGTGTCGTTGATTCTACATGATATGCAATAATTTAAGTGAGATGGTGCTTGAGTTAAAGATTTTATTTCACGATAAAGTTGCAATCGAACAAATTAATACACATGAACTCATGAAACAGAAGGGTTAATCTCAAGTTACTATTTACACTTAAGTTATGGTTATAGCACTGGAATTACTGAAAACAGAAACTAAAACATTTGAATTTGAATTCAAACTTTAAGTTTAAATTCAAATCTTAGGTAAATAGAATTATAAAGTCTTGAAAATTTAATTATGAACTAATTATCAACATATTAGATTATGGTAAAAAGATCTAAATAAATAAGCCTTAGGAATATGTTAACTAAATTCAAACCCTTTTTTAAAATTTGATTTGCACAAGTTCAAAAGAACTTAAACTACAAAACAGTACTGAGCATGAAATTTTTACACTAGCTCATACATGACCTGAAGAAGCTACATACCAAAAATCACAAGAAACTAAGCTAGTATGTAGAAGTTATGCATACTATACCCTTTTATCTTAAGTTTAAAATAGATTCAAAAGTATTTAGTTTCAAACCAAACTTCATTAATAAAAGTTGTAGAGTTTGAAATCTAGTTTCCAACAAACCTAGTTTGGCAATTTTTGGTTTTTCCTACAATTTTCTACGAATTCTACAAGCCGGCAGCCTTGCTCACATGAAATAACAAAACCGTTTTGGGGGGGGGGGGGTCCTTAGTTTCTTGCATATGGGTCCCTAGGACAGGAAATATACTCGCAAATGTGCCCCTGCCAGCTCCCAACGACGGCTGGCCGATCTACTCCGGCACGTTCCCACCAGCGGCGAGGTCACCGGCGGGGATGGACTGGCTTGGCATGACCCACGGGACCTGGGGTGCTGTTTGGGAGGGGATGTGCTCAATGGGCAGGGATGGAACACGGCCGGCGGCGAGGAGGGGCGGTGGCCGCGACCGTGTGCTGGCGTTCTCGGCGAGGGGCCGGCGAACACGGGCAACCTTGGCACGCAAGAGCACCAGGGAGAGGTAATGGGGTGATTCCCGTACTCAATTTGGCCGAGGAAGCGGTGGAAGAGGGTTGTCGGCGGTGAGGTGGTCCTCGGGTGTCTCCGGCGAGGAGCGGCATGGGGTCGGAGCAATTCCGGCTATGGAAGGCCGGAAGCTCGACCAGAGCAGGTCAGGGAGCTAGCGGAGGAGGTGAGGGAGCGCTGGAGGGCTAAATTTGGGCGGGGTGGATCAGCCGTGGAGGAATCCGGCGAGGAGCGCGGCGGTTGGCTCGGTGGTCGCGAGGGGGAAGAAGAGGAAATCAAGCGAGGAAAAGTGGTTCGGGTCAAGCTTTATAGGAGTGCTCTGCTTCGTAGAAAAGAGGGAGAGGGAGAGGGAGAGCAGTCATGGGGCCGGGCTCAGTTCGGCGGGCGGCGCCGGCATGCCCTTCGGGTGCGTGGCGGTCGCTCGGCACCAGCAGCCCGACGTGGCAGGACGAAGGGAGGCCAGCGGAGGCGGCGCGGGCGGTGGGAGAGGCAGCAAGGCGACACATGGGCGAGGGGAGGGCGACGCAGGCCTGCAGCGGCTCAGGAAGCGGCCGGTGGCGGTGGATCACGCGCGCGCGGCAGAGACAGAGGAGGTCGGGGACCCGAGGAAGAAGACGAGGACCGATTTGCAAAATCTCAAAAGTGCAGGGACCCCACTGTAATGGTCTGATAACTTTCAAACCAGTGCTCAATTGGAGATGGGCCCAAAAGCAAAAATGCAGGGTTTTTGAAAATGTACAACTTTTCTTTAAGGTACATTCACAGAAGAGCTAAGGATTTGAAGTTAATATAAAACTTAGTAAAGTTTCTAAACTTTACATAAATCCTATTTAAAAATTGCACTACATTTACATCCCATGTGTAGTTTCACCTACATTTGCGATTTAAACACAAGTTCTTGACTTTTACAAAATAACCCTCATACATTTAAATTCTACCTCCCACTCTCATCCTTTTAACACTTAAGGACCTTTATTAATTTATAACTATTTAAACAACCCTTTTTCCTTAGCATTTAAATTTTTAAGCACACTTTTACCACATTTTGCACACAACTTCGTATTAAAATCTAGGGTGTGACAATACTAATTACCTGAGTGTCACATCAACTTCAGAATATTCCCTGAAACGACTCTTCAACTTCAAAACAGTAGACCTGTACCCGGCCGCTGGTTATTTAACCCCGCGGTAATGCCAGGTAAAATCCGTGCTTCCAATCTGCAATCTGCTAAGAAATTTCCGAATCCCCCAATCAGAACCGCACTCCACTTTCACCCCCTTGAAAAAAGCTCCAATCTAGCCAAATCTCTCCGCCCCTTTCTCCGTAGCCCCCGAGCAACTCGTGGCAAGCAGATCAAGAAATGGCGCCCAAAAGATCCAACGAGAAGGATGGGAAAAAGAAGGAGTCGCAGCCACCGTCTAGGGAATGGACTCACAGTAAGTGCTCCAACAATGATCTCATGAAACTTGTTTCCGCGGGTTTGCTTCAAGAGAAAAGTCCTGTCAACTGGTGCCCCTCTTTTCGTGTACCTCTTCCCATGGAAAATGTAGACGAAATCATCACATTTTACCATTTTGCCGAATGGGGTTTGGCCCTCCCCTCTTGCTCTTTCTTCCGAGGCCTTCTTTATTTCTACGGGCTTGAGCTCCATCACCTCAACCCAAATTCCAAGTGCCACATTGCCATCTTCATCCATTTTTATGAAGCTTTCCTTGGAATCAAACCCCACTAGGATCTTTTCCACTTACTTTTCCGAGTAAAGCCGCAGCCCACCTCAAAAAATCCATTCATTATAGGGGGCACCGGCATCCAGCTTAAGCAACAAGCCGGTGATAGGTACCTTCCTACAAATTCCCCTCCAATATTCCTGGATGGAAGAGCCATTGGTTCTACATCGAAAACCATGCCCCCCAGCTTCCTAAAAAATCCAGATAACCCCCTGTTGTGAGGCTAGAGTGTAACACCGAACTCTCTAGAGGAGACCTGGACCAAGTCGTCGAGTTGCTTGCCATCATAACAGCTCATAAAGAAATAGTTGACAAGTTGATTGCCATCATAGAAGCAGACGAGCGGCCCTTGTTGGAGCGACTTCACGGAGCGCCGCAGAAGGTCCTTAGTTTCCTCAGTGAAGCCCCCATCGCGTGTGTCAGCCACGCTCTTAGCTTTGTCAAATCCTTTTGGCCAGAGGCTCGACTAGAGGCGTTTGTGCAGGGTGTGGCTGGAGAGTGCTCTGAAGAGCAATTCAACGAGTACCTCCAAGAAGCCCAACCTATAGCAGAGAAGATAGTAAAAAGTGTACTATAGGATTGAGATGTAAAAAGAAGTACTCTTCTCCTTTGTATATATTTGTCTTTGATATCTTCACTTATATGTGCCTTGTGATTTCTGAATTGTCATCAAAGTTCAAACGCTAAGTAGTAGACACTACCCCGGGTGCAGCAACCCTGGAAGTAGTCAAAGTAGCTCCGAGTAGGAACCCATCCAACAAGTTAGATATAACCCGATCGAGTAGGTCTAACCAGTTAGGAAAGAACGCGAGCATCATCGTGTGACTGCCGTGCTTATGGCAAGAAGTCGAAACTACCTGAGTGCAGCGACTCTGAGCGTAGTTGAAATAGCTCCTCATGTGAGCTCATCCAACACGTTAGATATAATCCGATCGAACGGATCTAACTAGTTGGGAAAAACACGATCGCCGTCGCAAATGAGCATCAAAGCCCATGGCAAGAAGTCGATTCGTATAAAACATGAACGTGGCCGTAGCCTTCATCAAATTCATGGCAAGAAGTTGATTCATATAAATCATGAACGTGGCCGTAGCCTCCATCAAAACTCAAGGCGAGAAGTCGATTCATATAAATCATGAACGTGGCCGTAGCCTCCATCAAAACTCATGGCGAGGAGTCAATTCATATAAAACATGAACATGGCTACACCCTCCGTAAGTTATCCGAAAAAATTTACATTCCGAATTTTGTGACACGTAGCGTCCAAATTAATTTGGAAGAAAAAGGCCGCCTAGGCGCCTGGAGAGCAGCTATCCCCGCACGTCTTCTCATGGGTAGAACTTGCGCAGGTTTTGAACGTTCCAAGAATTTGGGACATCTTGGCCCTCGGGGTATTATAGTCGATATGACCCCGATCTTGTAACCTGCTTGACGACGAACGGTCCTTCCCACCTCGAGTTGAGCTTGTGTAAGCCGGACTCGTCTTGGATGCGGCGTGGGACCAAATCGCCTATACTGAACGACTGTTCTCTCATGTTGTGATTGTGATACCACTGGATCCCCTGTAGGTATCGTGCTGTCTGAACAAGAGCGGTGCAGCGAGCCTCTTCAACTGAGTCGAGCTCTAACTACCTTGCTTCGTCTGCCTTGCCTTAATTGTACATTTCAACCCTTGGAGATTTCCACATGATGTCGGCCAGTAAGATAGCTTCAGAGCCGTAGACAAGGAAACACGGTATTTGTCCTGTGGCTTTGGATGGCAGATGCCTGAGCCCCCAGACGACATGTGGCAACTCGTGTATCCACTTTCCTACTTTCTTACTGTTTTCATCATAGAGTCTTTTCTTGAGGCCCTCGATTATCATACCGTTCGCCCTCTCGACTTGACCATTGGCCCTTGGGTGTGCGACAGAGACATATTTGACCTCGATGCACGCATTTTCACAGCACTCCCAAAACTGGTTGGCCGTGAAATTTGAACCCAGGTCTGTGATGATGGTGTTCGGGAAGCCAAAGCGATGCAAGATATCGGAGATGAAATCAACGACTCGATCTGGTGTGAGCTTTGCTATCGGCTTGTACTCGATCCATTTGGTAAACTTGTCGATAGCCACTAATACATGGGTGAAACCGCCTGGCGCCATTGTGAAGGGCCCAATCATATCAAGGCTCCAGCAAGCGAATGGCCAGGAAGGCGGTATGGTGATGAGACTGTGAGCTGGGATGTGAGATTGCTTGCCAAAGAATTGGCAGTTTTGGCATCTCCACACGAGGTCCTCAGCATCGGACACTGCAGTGGGCCACCAGAAACCAGCTCTGTATGCTTTCCCCACCAGCATTCTTGAAGCTGCGTGGTTGCTGCAAATGCCCTCATGTATCTCCCACACTATGTCATAGCCATCTTCTCTGGTGATGCACTTCATGAGCACCCCTGATCGTACGCCATGCCGGTAGAGCTTACTGTTGACTAGGACGAAACCCTTACTTCTGCACATGACACGAGCTGCCTCTGTGATTCTTGCGTCCACCCCCGCTGGAAGTCTTTGATCCCAGATGAAATCGATATAAGCCTCTCTCCAGTCCTCTCCAACCAACATAACCTCCCAATCAGGCTGATGAAGGCCAGCATCAGTGGTTACCTGAGGTGAGGACTTGATGGATGGCTGTTTCAGCTCTTGGATGAAAACTCCTGCTGGAACCTGTGCGCGGGTGGACCCTAGCTTGGACAGTATATCTGCGCCAACATTATGCTCCCATACCACATGATGAACTTCCAGGCTGAAAAATTTATTTTCCAACTTGCGCACTTCTTGTACATAAGCGTCCATCATCTCCTTGTTGCAGTCCCACTCTTTGTTGACTTGCTGAACGACAAGAAGTGAATCGCCATATACAAGTAGTCGCTTGATGCCAAGTGATATCGCCAAACGTAGCCCGTGAAGCAATGCTTCATACTCGGCTTCATTATTGGATACCTCCCAAAGGATCTGGAGGACATACTTCAGTTGTTCTCCTCTTGGAGAAATAAATAGGACTCCAGCGCTGCCGCCGTCGAGCTTGAGAGACCCATCGAAGTACATGGTCCAATGCTCTGGCTTGTCGACTGGAGTTGGAATTTGATTCTCTCTCCACTCAGCCATAAAATCGACTAGAGCTTGAGACTTTATTGCAGTGCGTGGCTTGAAGTCAATTGATAAAGCCCCTAGTTCCACTGCCCACTTTGATATATGCCTCGTGGCATCTTGATTATGGAGAATGTCCGCCAATGGAAAATCCGTAACCATAGTGATCTTGTACTCGTCGAAGTAATGGCACAACTTTCTCGATGTAATCAGAATTGCATATAAGAGTTTCTGAACTGCCGAGTATTGTACCTTGGATTCGGAGAGTACCTCGCTGACGAAGTACATGGGCCTCTACACTCAAAACGCATGGCCTTCCTCGCTGCGCTCGACTACAATGGCGCTGCTGACAACATGAGTTGTCGCCGCAATATAGAGTAGTAGATCTTCTCCCGACAGTGGTGCTGTGAGGACCGGGGGGACTGAAGGTGATGTTTCAGATCTTGCAGGGCCCGCTCAGCCTCCTCCGTCCACTAGAACTTGTCTTAGCATTTCAGGAGCTTGAAGAAAGGTAGTCCTCTCTCCCCGAGTCGGGAGATGAACCTGTTCAGGACTGCCATACATCCTGTTAGCTTCTGCACATCTTTGATTGTGGCCGGAGCCCCCATATCAGTGATGGCCGAAATCTTCACAGGATTGGCTTCAATTCCCCGGTTGCTGATGATGAACCCGAGCAATTTCACTGATGGTACTCCGAAAATGCATTTAGTTGGGTTGAGCTTCCACCAAAACCTGCGTAGGCTGCTGAACGTCTCTTCCAAGTCTGCAATCAGGTCATCGAGATTCCTGGTCTTAATGACCATGTCATCCACGTAGGCTTCAACATTTCGATGCAGCTGATCAGCAAAGCACATCTGAATCGCGCGCTGATAGGTTGCTCCTGCATTTTTCAACCTGAAAGATATAGTTTTGTAAGCGTATGTCCCGAACAGGGTGATGAACGTGGTTTTGATTTGATCTTCCTCCTTGAGTGCAATCTGGTGATATCCTGAATAGCAATCAAGGAAGTAGAGGAGTACACAACCTGCCGTTGAGTCGACGACTTGATCAATGCGCGGGAGCCCGAAGTGATCCTTTGGGCAATGCTTGTTGAGATCGGTGTAATCAATGCACATTCTCCATTCATTATTCTTTTTCCTTACAAGGACGGGATTAGCTACCCACTCTGGATGGATTACTTATTTAATGAAGCCAGCCGCGAGGAGTTTAGCTATTTCCCGTTTAATTGCCTCACGCTTGTCGTGAGCAAATCTTCGAAGGCGTTGTTTTTTGGGCACAGCCTGTGGGTGTACATTTAGATTATGCTCGATCAGTTCCCTGGGCACCCTTGGCATATCTGCTGGTTTCCACGTGAATATGTCTCGGTTGGCCCGAAGGAAACTGACGAGCGCGAGTTCCTATTTCTCATCTAAGCCTGCGCCGATGATGGCGGTCTTGGATGAGTCACCCTCCTGGAGCTGGATCCACTTGAGGGCTATGTCGCCAGTCGACTGGATGCTCGAATTGCTGGCCTTTCTCAAAGGGATCTCCAGCCCGGCTTGGGAGAGCTGCTGCGCAGCCGCGAGTACTTCCCCTGAAGCATCTGGCACACGCGTAGTTGAAGCGTACTGGATCGCCTCCTGGTTGTAATCATATGACTTCTTCAAGTCGCCTCAGAGAGTGAGTACTCCACTTTATCCTGGCATCTTGAGAAGCAGATAAACATAATGCGGCACTGCCATGAATTTGGCGAGTGCCGGTCGGCCCAATATGGCATGATAAGAAGATTCGAAGTTAGCAACTACGAATTTAATGAACTCAGTGCGGTAGTTCTCCCTCGTGCCGAAGGTGACTGGAAGAACCACCATGCCAAGTCGGTGCGCCGCATTACCTAGGACAATGTCGTAGAAAGGAGACTTGCTCGGAACCAGCATGTCCGTGAAGTCCAGACCCATCTTTCTCAAAGTGCTGGCGAAGATGAGGTTAAGACCACTCCCGCCGTCGATGAGCACCTTGGTGAGCCTGACTTCTGCCACCACCGGATCCAGGACCAGGGGGAACTTACCAGGCTCCGAGAAGCTTGTCCACTGGTCGTCTCAGGAAAATGAGATGGGGACCTCCAACCAACGGAGTGGTCGTGATACCGCCGGCTTGACGGACATGATCTCCCGAAGAAGCAGTTTCTGGTCCCGCCTGGAGCCGAAGTCTCCATCTCCCCCAAAGATGATGTTGACGGTTTTTGAGGCATCCTGGAACTTTGCATTGTGTGATTTGTCCCCTTGATCATCATCTTCGGGTTCTTTGTCCACTGGCTTGTTCTTCTTGCCACCTCCAGGATTGCTAAATATCCTCCGGAGGTGGTAGCAATCAATTGCCGCATGATTGGCACCTGGATGCCATGGGCATTTCTTCTGCAGGAGCTTTTTAAACTCCTCCTACATTGTTGTCTTCTTGCCTCACGAGGGACGATCCACAGCCGTGACGAGATCGTCTGGCTCTTGTCGTTGCGGTTGTCATTTGGACACCTCAGGTTGCTATCATTGCACCTCAAGAACTGCTCTCGCATCTTTTCTTCCTGCTCAGACCAGTTGTGCATCATGTCATGAAGCCCTACAACAGTTTTTAGTCTGTTCCGCCCAAAGTCTCTGTAGATGCCTGGGTCGGTGATGCCCTTGTAGAAGCAGTTGATGATGTCTTCCTCTGAGATATTCGCAATAGTAACACGGACGTCGAAGAAGCGGCGTGTATAGGACCGTAGGAGCTCGTTACGTTCCTGTTTACATTGAGCAAGATCGTGATGAGTACCTGCATGAGTGATCGCCCCCTGGAAGTTGTCGATGAAGACCTTCTTGAGCCGCTTCCAGGAGTCGATCAAGTTGTTGCTGAGGCTCTCCAACCACGTGAGCGGCGCAGGGTCCAAAGCCATCGGAAAGTAGACGATCTTGGTGATGTTGGAGCCCCCTACGACTTCAATAGCGGTGGAGTAGCAACATAGCTATTGCTAAGGAGCTTGCTTGCCATCATACTTGGTGATGCTGATCGGCTTGAAGCCCTCAGGGTACTTGTAACTACTAAACCGTGCGGAGAAAGCTGGAAAACAGTCGTTGCAATCAGTACCCTCTGCCTCGGCTACTTCACGCTCTCTGCGCCTGGAATCGATTATGAACCGGGCATCATGTCCTTCATTGATTCGCTGGCGCAGGTCTTCTGGAGAAGGCCGGTGATTGGCCTATCGCGGGTTACCCCTGGAGGTGGCTGCTACCTCCCGCCAGGGGCTTGACTCCCGCGGGCGTTGTCGTTGTTGCTGCTGCGCTGAGGTCGAGGACGACCGCCTGCCGTTCGACTGTAAGCCTAGCTTTGGCTTTCGCCCACACGCTCCTCCCCGACGGTAGACGCCGGGTTTTGTTGATCAAGCTGAATCCAAGCCCTCTGTGCGTAACGAAGTGCTTGACGCACGTTTGGGTCATTACTGCGCTCGAGTATAGCAGTTACCCTAGCGATGTTGGCCACCGGAGTCCTGAAGCCCCGCTCACTTACGACAGCGAATTCGGCGTCAAGCTCATGATGCATAGATCCCATGCGCTCATTGACCCTCCTTCGGCGGGCTGCACGAGCTCTGTTCCTGGTCCTCCGTGCCTCACGATTGGCGTCATTTTTGTCACCGGGGTTGGCTGTGGCCTCATCTTCAGATACCGCATCAAAGTCGATGATGGGCAAGTCGCCATCATCCTCGCCTTCTTCCGCCATCAGCACCTGGCGTGAGATGAGCTCATCAGAGCTCGCGTCGACTAGCTCGGTCGACTCCTCTGCCATGATGGCTAATGGCCTGCCCTCCTGAAAAGGCATGGGCTCAAGGTGTGCCACAAGTCGGTCTTCAGCCTCGAGTAGATCATAAAGTTTCATGCCCTTCCAATGCACGAAACGACCCACCGAGGTGGAGGTGATCATCAGACCGTTGGCACCAAAACAACCCGCAGCCCCCCAACGTGCGGTGGCTTCAGGCTTTCTGAGTTGGAGTAAACAGTCCAAGTCCTTCTCCAATGTGGAGAGGGACTCAGAGATGTTGGCCTCCTAAAGATTAGTGGCCAAATTGCGTAGACCGAGTCGTGATCAGCTACGCGAGACCTCAGATTGGAACAAGTCCAACCCAAGCAAGGTTGTTGCAGCGCTGGATGGTGTCACGCCGAAAGCAGACTCCTCCTTGGTCCTCATAGCGGATCCGTTGATTGACGAGTCATCGAGGTCGCCATGAAAACTTGCCGCGGAAGTTTTCGGCTTCATGTCGATGAGGAATCGACAGAAATTGCCCGCACCATCTGCGACGCAGACCCACGAGCAAAAAACAAACATCATGCCCCTAGAGGGTACTGACCTGGTGAACTGGAAAGATGCCATCGAGTTCGCCGGTGGATCTTTGATGCGCACCCCTACCTGGCGTGCTAGCTGTCGGTGTTTTACCGGCTGCCCACCGAGGGGTATACCCAAGGTGGTAAGTTTAGGTGAGGAGACGCCGAGATCAGAAACTCGAAGGTGCAAGGAACACAAGATTTAGATAGGTTCGGTCCGCGATGTGCGTAATACCCTACATCCTGTATGGTGGTTCGTATTGCCTTGGGTGTTGATGTTGTGTTTTGAGGGTGTCCCTGCCCCCCCTTATATATCCGGGAGGACAGGGTTACATGAATCCTAGTCCAATACTAGCCAAAGAATCGTACTCGAGTACAACTCGAGTAGTTTCCTTTTGTACCGACTAGTCCTACTCAAATATGAGTAGAGAACAACATAAATAAGAGATAAGACAAGCCTTATCCCCTAATCCTGTTTAAACTACGTTATGTACATAGTCCCGAAGCCCCGGGTCTGACACGAGCGGCTTGGACACTCACATGATAATTGAACTTAAAAATGATCTAAATCAACGTTATTTATTTATTTATATTGTTGTTAACTGATCTCTTTATTTATTTAAGGGTTGGTATATACTTACACTTAGATAATGCTTGCTTAAACTAAAAACGCTTATCGCAGTCAAACCATGTTAGCTTTTCCTTGATTTTAGCCTTGCATGTCATATAATTTACTCCACTTGCTGAGTACCAACCATACGTGTACTCACACTTACTTGTCCGGTGTTCAGAACAAGATAATTGTCCGGTGTTCCCCGAAGATTTCGAAGACTACAAGGCGTATGTCTCCTAGTCATCTGCCTGTGAAGTTGAAGTCTGCTACTATTTATCGATGTTTATTTATTCATTTAAGATTAATACTGTCAGTCATGTAATAAAGTACTATTATACTCTATTTCATTAATGCAATATTTCGGATATTCACTTGTGACGTCTACTATATGTGCAGAACTTGATCCTGGCGCACATATGGGATGCATTCGGTTACCTTTTCTAAACCGGGTGTGACATCCCAGTACTACTCCATTCTACTGGTTCACGACTGGTACTACGTCGAGTTTACTACATGGGCCTTGCTCCCATACTCCCAGTACTACTCCGTCTACTGGTTCACGACTAGTACTACGTCGAGTTTACTGCATGGGTCTTGCTCCCATACTCCAAGTACTACTCCGTCTACTGGTTTATCACTGGTACTATGTTGAGTTTACTGCATGGGTCTTGCTCCCATACTCCTAGTACTACTTCATCTATTGGTTCACGACTGGTACTACGTCGAGTTTATTGCATGATCCTTGCTCCCATACTCCCAGTACTACTCCGACTACTAGTTCATGACTCGTACTATGTCGAGTTTACTGCATGGGTCTTAATCCCATACTCCGAGTACTACTCCGTCTACTAGTTCACGACTGGTACTACGTCGTCTTTACTGCATGGGCCTCATTCCCATACTTCCAGTACTACTCCATCTACTAGTTCACCACTCGTACTACATCGAGTTTACTGCATGGGCCTCACTCCCATACTTTTAGTACTAATCTGTCTACTGGTTCATGACTGGTACTACAGTTTACTGCATGGGCCTTGCTCCGATACTCCTAGTACTACTCCATTCTATAGGTTTACCACTGGTACTATGTCGAGTTTACTGCATGGACCTTACTCCCATACTCCTAGTACTACTCCGTCAACTACTCTGTCTACTGGTTCATGACTGGTACTACGTCGAGTTTAATGCATGGGCCTTGCTCCCATACTCCTAGTACTACTCCGTCTACTGGTTCATGACTGGTACTGTGTTTAGTTTACTGCATGGGCCTTGCTCCCATACTCGCAGTACTACTTCATCTAATGGTTCACGACTGGTACTATGTCGAGTTACTGCATTGGCCTTGCTCCCATACTCCCAGTAATACTCCGTCTACTAGTTCACGACTAGTACTACGTCGAGTTTACTGCATGGGTCTTGCTCCCATGCTCCCAGTACTACTCTGTCTACTGGTTCACGACTGGTACTACGTTGAGTTTACTGCATGGGTCTTGCTCCCATACTCCTAGTAATACTCCGTCTACTGGTTCACGACTCCTACTACATCGAGTTTACTGCATGGATCTTGCTCCCATACTCCAGTACTACTCCGTCTACTGGTTCACGACTGGTACTACGTCGAGTTTACTGCTTGGGCTGATGAGGACATCAGTCATTTGGATGCACACAACACTTCTCCGCTGGACACTCAAGGTCCAATCACTAGAGCTCGTGCATGACAATTGAATTTAGAGGTGAGCTCATTCCTAAGCACTTCAACTTATGATTTTGAGAATAGGTTGTTACCTATTAATTATATTATGATTAGGAACCAAGGAGAGGATCAGGAGATGCATGGAGAAGGGCTTGGAGGCGTGGAGGTACAGCAAGGGAGTGCAAGCCAAGTTGGAGACCCAATCCAAGTCGACTTCGAGTCCACCTCGGAGTCCAGAAGCAGTCTGCTTTAAATTGGACACCCAGGCCACATATAGAGTTGGATTTGGACATTCTATATATGTTGGAACCAGAATTTCATAAGGCTTCCAATGGCACTAGTCCCACCTCAAAATTCCTTCTGAGTCAAAGGGAATCGTCGAAATAAGTGGACGTCTAGAATCTATCAGGGTGCTGCGTCACCATCTTTTAGGCTGCTGGCCCGTGTATCGTGTTGGAGCCCATTATGGTTGCATCCAGGAGACTTGCACACCCCTAACTCCTTTTTATTCAGTAGCCATTGCCACTTTAGGGTTTGAGTTTTGCTTAGATTCAATCTGTCATCAAACAGTATCACCGTCTAGAAATTATAGATATAGCCCTAGTCTTTTGTACTACCCACACCTACTATAGCAAGCCTACATATATCACACTAAAACCTAGTGTCTATGTCTCTAATTACCTGAATGTCACACAGGGTATCATAATTTCCTCAGTGAACGGAGGTGTAACGTTCTTCTAACTAGTTTACCTAGGAGAAAAGGAGATAGAATGGCCTAGGTAGTGTGGTTTGTCTATGGGAAGGGTTCAAGGAAGGATAAACTTAGGCTGCTATTTGTTCACTTCAGGCACGGATCTGACCCTGGTCTGCACGGGACCTCCGTCTATTAGCTCTAGTCCTAACCCAGATGTGGGGGACTTCACTAACCACGAAACAGCTTTGTAGCGAACGGACAGGGCTGTCACCACCTGCCGTCTACCCCTGCAATACCGTGGGGCTCGCAGCAAACAAAGGTAATGTAAAGCCTAAACACCACGTTTATGCCATTGACTACTACTCTAGCATCACGCAGAGTTATCCCATCTTTATCAAGGGCCCTCTACTAGAGTATCCGCTACAAGAACGGACGATGAACCCACTAATGAATAACAATATAAGGATAGCCTTACCAAGAGCTTAAAAATAGATGAACTCGGATACTTACTCAAATGGATCATATCCGTCAAGGTATAAGGTTGGAGAGAGGCGGACAAGTCCGGCTCTTCTCCTCATTCTTCTTCCTCACACACTCCCTATCCTAATGATACAAGTGGGTGGAGTCCCTCTACTTCTTCTTCTCCAAAATATGTTGTGTAGAATGAGGAGGGGAAGGCCTCCTTTTATAGCTTGAGGGGTCGGTTCCCGCCATCCCTATATATGGAAACCTTAGCCACCGCCTTGAGGAAATGTGTGGGGTACTTCACACCTAAGCTGAGCGAGACGGGATGCCATCCAGGTTTGGCCGAACCTGGGGTTTGGCCGACCCTGGATCCCACCTCTCATGCCACATTTCATCCAGGACACTGCCAGGTGGATCCCCAAGTGGGTACATGGTGGTTGGCAATAAGTTTAGGCGGTTTCCTCCTGTTTGTGGGCCCTTGAATCCGTGTGCCAGCCTCTGATTGGTCTGAGGTGTGTTTCTTAGCCTCTTGGATTGATTTGCTTCGGGATGTGGGCCCTCCAATCCTCATGCTTGTACAGAATGCTCTGAAGTGTACCTTTTCCTTTGTTTGAGCATGGTTTTTCCCTCATATGCAGACGCGGACTCCTGTAAATAGTGACACACCAAACTCGTGGAAATGATTAGAATTAAACTCCTACCTCCAGTTTGGTGTTTGTTTGATATGGAAAGATGCAGAAGTTGACGGTTGAATTTTTTACTTAAGGACCGTCAAAAACACCCTCACACTTAGCCCTTTTGCTCGTCATCGAGTAAAGGTGTGAGGACTAAAGTGGATGCCAATCCTTGAATGCAACCTGCATACAAGTTACTCCAAGATTCTTCTATTTTTTGTGAAATTTTGAGTGGCTACCATGCTTTCTTGGGTAATTGAAGAATGGAACAATGCAAACTTCAGGTTCCTAGCTCTTCCTACTTAGAAACTTGGGTTTTGGATTTTGGAAATAAAGGAATAGTCTTGCTCCTCAGATTATTCTCTTGAATCATTCTTTTTATTTTAAGTCCTCACCAAGGCAAAGTTGTTGTGTTCTTTTCTCCTATCATCTAATTAGGCTTTTGTGGAGCTTAGGGTAGGAGTGAAGAAACATACTTGCTTTGCTATGTTGCTAAGTCAAAGACATGATCCAAGAAGAAACAAGTTATACAATCTGATCAAGATGTGCGAGTGTGTGGTTATTGTGTGTGAACTCCTTTTTGTGTATGACTCTCTCTTTTGCTTTTGAAATTTAGGATGTGGGCTATCTTTCTCTTTTCTTTTTTTAGACTTGTATATGTCTGAACATGCTTTTGAGCATGCTTTTATTCTCTCCTTTTTTATTCTTCTTTTTTTTTCCTTTTCATAGCCCACATCTTTTTGCTTAAGACAATTGGAGAGAGTCACCTCAATTGGAGCCTTATTTGACTGATGGGTGGATGGATGGCATATTCTTGCACTACTTCCAATGTGGAAGTCGGCACGTATATGTGGAGTGTACGTGATCTTGATCATGAGTGCATGAAAAGTTTCTAACATGGGTCATAGAATTTGACAAAGCTCAAAGCAAAGACAGGCTGCATAAAAAGGGTTTTGAAGATCAAACTTTGGCTTTGGTAGGTATTTAATTTGAGGAGGCAAGCTACTGCTTTTTAATTTTGAGAAAAGAAACCCCAAGTACTTTGCCAGGAAGTGTATGGTTCCATTCATCCATTCATATCATATTAGTCAATTACTTAGATAGCATGGGTTCCCTATGAAAATAACTGTTCATAAGAACTAGAAAGACTGGAAGGAATAAAGAGTATGCAAATTTATTCATGGAAGCGGATGGAGTGCATAAGGTATTTTTTTTGTTTGAGAGACTGAGTTGAATTTTATTGCGAATATGAGAGTTGTGTGAGAGGGATGCGCAAACCAGCGTGTAGGAGGAAGCTTGGGGCCCTGTAGGCTTTGCCTTGGTTTGACCGAACCATAGGTTCGACCGATCCACAGGTGGGCCTCCAGCCTCTGGGCTTCAATGTGTTGCTTTTCACTGGTCTGTGCAATATGTTTGGGGAGGTCCTCCCCCACACTTATTTCTTGTACCTGTTTTTATTCAACAAAACAGAAGTGGAAACAAGCAAGGACTCTACTGGTTGTAAATACCGGGGAGTTTAAATTTTATTGAATCAAGGCACAAGGAGTGTTTGAAGCATTTATTTTTTTTGTTTTTATTTTTGTTTGTTAATTTTTTAATTTTATTATGGCATACAGGGCGTGATGGGTAACTTTGCAGGATGGAAACATGGGAGAAGGATGCTCGAGGTTTGAGATACTTACATGATCTTCCCCAGCTCAGAACAAAATGCAAAAGTGCTGCATTTGGTCTGCTTGGTTCCTCGTGCATTTGTGTTCCCATGGGACCAAGGAGCGTTGTGTAACGTTGGAGTTATCGTATACTGTTCCTTGATTGTTTATTTTATTTTCTGCAAAAGGTTAGTGGACAACGAATACTCAAATGATGTTTAAAGAGTCTTTGAAAGGATTTTATTATTGCCTTGAGATTAGTTGTTGACATCCATGCTTAAGGAAAAACAATTTCTAAGATTCAATTAGCATAGGCCCCAAAATGCTTGCCATCCTTTCATTTCATCATCATTTTTCTTAAGAGAGATTCTTTTATTTTGAAAAGAGTTTTTTGTTGTTCACCAAATTTTTTTCTTTCCAGTATAACTCGAACAAGGCTGAGATAAAATTGTATGAACATAACAAAGGAGTATTTTGATAATATACTCACGGTGCACCTTGAAAGGTCATATGTGCCTCCTTTGTATGATGCGCAACTTTTTTTGTTGAAGTACATCCCAGGCCTTGGTTTATCTCCGATATGAATTTAGCTTGAGGACTTACCCGTCTATTCGAAATCTTCCCTGTAGTGGCTAGTCCGTAAAAGATATACATCCAAAGTTCCCATTAATCAAACTCGGCACCATGTCTAATTTGATTAAAGAAGGCTATTTTAACCAAATTAATTTAAAAAGTCTATGGATGTACCAATTGAATACATCCAAACTAGAGTCATACGAACGTAAGCAAAGGAAGCATGAAATTAGAAGATCAAGCTATGTTCATATGGAGAGAAAAATGAGAGAGGGATTGACGAATCTTTACCTTCACAAACCTGAGTATTCTTACCGGCAGCATGTGAGGATGGATGGCTTGAAATTGCTGCAGCGGTGGTGTTGTCACATGTGGTTGTCGATGATTCCTCCGTTTTGATGTAGACTGCAGCGGAGGAAGGTACTTTGACCACGTCAACACAGGCGAGCATCAAGGCTAGATCGTGGTTATGCCTAGTGTGTAAGAACCGTGGGCCTTGGTGGCATGATCCATTGGTACAATGCTTTAGGATTGGAGGCGCAAAGTACGTCCCCATTCGTGCATGCGCACAAGTGCCAATTGGAGTGGAGCAGCCAAGGCCTAGAAAGAAAGAGGAGCATTCCTCTTACTTTATACGTGCAGAAGCTGCTGGAGTAAAGCTATGCAAAGCTTGAAGCAGATGAGGATTATGCCGAAGCTTTCCAGATGTAAGCGAGAGCAAGGCTGGGTGGAGCCAGGTGGAGAGATGATATCTACCAAGGTGCAATGCTATGGCTTGGAGGCACGCTCATAATGCGGCCTTTGATCCATGTGGATCATGCTGGCTTACTCTCACTCTCTTCTTCTTCATTTTTCTCTTTTTTTCTTTGTCTCTTTTTTCCTCTTCCTTTTTTCATCTCTCTTTCTCTCTTTCTCTCTCTCTTTTTCTCTTTTTTTTCTTCCTTTCTCTCTTTTCACTTTTTTCATTATCTTCTTTTTTTTCTTTGGCAAGACAAAGGTAGCACCAGCCTTGGTATGGATGGATCTTATTGTGAGGTGCTCACCAACCCCCCCCCCCACACACACACACACTTTGATTTTTGTGTCTTATGACACCAAATCAAGTGTGCGGTGTTGGTGCCTCCTTCAGAGTGTGCTCCATCGCAAGAGAGTACCAAGGTGTACAATTGATGCAGCTCCAATGTTCTTGGGCATTGTATGTCCCTGCTTTTCTTAATCTTAACCTGTAATGGTTAGGACAAACACTACTACAAAAACGATTTGTAGCAACACCCCGAATTTTTTTAGGGGCGGACCAAAATGTCACCTGTTCTTACAAATGGGGCGTGTGTACTGTAGCAACCTAACCACCCCTGAAAATTCATTTGTAGGGGCGGCTCACCCCCTCAGCCGCCCCTACAAATGGGCGCCATTTTCAGTGACGGCTGGATGGGAGGGGTGAGCCGCCCCTACAAATGGATTTACAGGGGCGGCTCATCCCCCAAACTGCCCCTAAAAATATCTATAAAAATCTGGGCACCTTTTACCTCCTCCCGGATCCTCCATTGTTTGCTCGGGAGAGGAGCTCCCCCAAGAGCCCAAAAAAGAAAAAGGGGGGAGCTTTTTAACTTGATTTCCTTCGAGTTGGGGGCTCTAAGAGGTAAGTTGACGCTAATTCCTTGTCATTTCTAAGCTCTTTTGTTAGATTTATTATGGCAGAACCAACCTGAATTATACCGGCTCAAGTACGCGAGTCCATTCCTGAGGGCTCCAACGTGCTTCAAATGGTATAATCCCTTGGCCTGTCGGGTAACATCCCGATAAACCACCGAACACAGGATTAATAAGGTTACCTCACACGAAGGTGAGTCCAGAGATACAATCACCATCACATTTTACATCATAGAGAATTACATTACAAGAGTTTCTAAGAGTAGTACGAAGTTTCAAATTTAGAGAAAACATTACAAACTGTTAAAGTTATGGTTTTTAGCAGCGAAAAACATACGCGATGATTTACAACACGTCGTCAAGATGGATGTCATGCTAAGCCCGGGCACGACATCACTCGATATCACCAGTATTGGCCGGGGACGGATCCCATTCCACGAACCAATCTTCTGGAAGAGCACAGGGCCAAGGCAAAGGAAGAGTAGGGTCTTCAAGACTTTACCTGAAAAACATAAAACTAGCAAGGCTGAGTATACTAATACTCAGCAAGGCTTACCCAGGTTTGGGTATACTTAGCCCATAACTAGACTTATGAAGGTTTTTAATGGTTCTGGGTTTAATTTTAGCTGAAAAGCAATAAAGAGTAGATCCTTAATTTCAACTTTTAGCTTTCAGGTTCTAGTTGATTATCCATTCTAGGTAGGCACCTATAACTAAGCAAGCATGGTATAATCTTTGGTCAAGAATCACCTTTGAGAACCATAATATTGCTCTTGTTACTCTATGTGGTAAAGGGATCAAGCAGTCTCAATCTTCGTGAGAAGCGGACGATTCTGAATCGAATTCAACCTTGCAAGGTAAACCTAACTCACACGCTTGGAATACCAAAGGGTCGTTCTGAAGCAACCATTTGCCTTTCATTCCGACTCGTGGATCAGATCCACCACAAGCGACTGTAGGACCATACGCACTTCCAAAGTGCAGGACATACGTCTGTAGCGCGACTACAAAACCCGTATTCCTGGTTGCCCTTGCAACACGTATTCCTCAGTCGAACCAAGTAACCAGAAGAACCAAATACATGTGGTGGGAGGTATGTCCATTCCTCGGGCCGATTGGCTACTAGGCTTACCGCTTACCATATTTCGCGGCATGTGGCTAGTACTTTCAAACGCTTAACCACCGCTACCACACACTGCGGCCTTATCCAATTCAACAACACAGACGGGGTATCATCTCAACCATCATACCTCACAAAACTCCCGTCCGTCATCCTTATAGTGATTACAGGAATGTAAACATTACAATTCCTATATCGCGCGAGTGACAGGAAATCACCCGACTTCTACCGGTCCTATTAGCATAGCGGCTATTCGAACTCAGGAGCTAATATTCAACACATTGGTTCCTAGAGAAATGCAACTAGGGTTTGTCATACAATTCCTAAGAACGTAATGCAAGATAGATATAAATAACATAGGTTGTAGTGTAAATAGAATAGTGGGTTATGTCCGGGGCTTGCCTTTACTGGTGGGGCTGGAGTTAGGGATGTTAGTATTATTATCTTCCGAACTTTGGTTCGGGACTTCAGATATCTCTTTAGCGACGTTCACTTGGTCTTCCAAAATATCCTTTGCAGACTTCTGGGAGATCTCGTAGATATCGTATGCGGAAATAGTCGTATCTACATGTAATGCAATATTACATTTAAAAAGGTGCATAAGAAACTATTTTAATTCATGATAAAGTTGCAATCCAAACAGTTATCACAGGTGAACTCACAAAACAGAAGGGGGTTTAATCTTGAGTTAGCACTCATAATTAAGTCGTGATTATAGCATTGGATTTATTGAAACAGGAACTAAAACATTTGAATTTGAATACAAATATCAAGTTTAAATTTCAATCCTAGGCAAATAGAATTATAAAGTTTTGAAAATTTAATTATAGACTAATTATCAACATATTAGATCATGAACAAAAAGATCTAGTTAATTGAGCTTTAATAGATTTGCTTAACCAATTCCATTATAAATCAAATTGAATTGCCCAAAGTTAAAAAAACTCAAGCTGCAAAACAAGACTAGGTTTGAAATTTCTACACCAGTTCATGCATAACTTATAGAAATTGCATACCAAAAATCATGATTAACAAAGTTAATATGTAGGAGCTATGAATATTATACTCCCCTATCTTGGATTTAAAATAAACTCAAAAATACTCAGTTTCAAACCAAACTCATTTAACAAAAGTTGTAGAGTTTAAAATCTAGTTTCTAACAAAACTAGTTTTGCAATTTTTGGATTTTTTCTACAATTTATAAGAGTTCAAACATGTTTCAGCCATTTAAATGAATCCTAACCAAACTTGTTTGCAGAAAACCCCCTGGACTTCTCTCTCTTTTACACTTCTACTCCTTCCTCTCTGTTCTCTTTTAACAGGTGGGACTCTCCTCTGTTCTTCCTTCCTCCTTTGCCCACGGTCACGGCCGAGGGACATGGGCGGCGGCGCCGCTAGCCTCGCCGGCGGTGAGGTCGCCCAGCTCCCAGCCCTGGCCTACGGCCTTCCTGGCCGCACAGTGTAATTCCCTGCCCTCCTTTTCCCCCTCGCGTAGCAGCCCATCGGCGCAGAACACTGCCGCCCGCGGCTGCAGCCGCTCGGCCACGGCGGCGCCTCCGTTCCGGCGACCCCAGTGCCTCCCAGACGTTGGGATCAGCACAAGGAGCACCCACACCCTAACGGGAACACTCACAAGTAAGAAGCTACGCCCCACAGTGGCCGGACCCAGGATCCCCGCGGTGGCGCCATGGTACCACGGCGCACGGCGGCGCAAGCCGTGTTCCTGCCCAAGCCACGGCGTCCCAGCCCACCCCTTGAGCCCCGAAGCACAACAAGCCCACGAATCGCTAGAAACGAAACACACCCAGGGCTAATCCCGTTCCTACAGCAAAGCTCACCGGAGGGGATCGATGGCGGCGCTCGGAACCGAAGCAGAACGCCAAAATTCGATGAGGGTAGAAGTGAGGGCGGCCTGGGAAGTGAAGGGATGGTTAGTGGATGGCATCGCACAGCTTTGGGCACGAGTAATTGAAGAGGGGTTGAGGGGCGGCGACGGAAGCTCGCCGGAGATGCGTGGCGGTCATGCGGGGTGTCTGTCGACGTGGAGAAGCAAGGGACGGACAGCGAGGGGAAAAGCAGCACCAGGAGGAAGGGCCAAGCGACGTGTGGAGAGGGTGAGCAGGAGGTGGAGGCGGCGCACTGTGGCAGAACCAACCTGAATTACACCGGCTCAAGCACGTGAGTCCACTCTAGAGGGCTCCAACGTACTTCAAACGGTATAATCCCTTGGTCTGTCGGGTAGCGTCCCGATAAACCACCGATACAGGATCAAATAAGGTTACCTCACACGAAGGTGAGTCCAGAGATACAGTCACCATCATATTTTACATCACAGGGAAATTATTTTACACAAGTTTCCACAAGTAATACAAAGTTCCACACTAAGCAAAGTTATTACAAAGTTTGCAGAAACAGCAAAGGTGCAAACTAGAAGTTATTATTACAAACCAGTTTTAAAGTTCAAGTTCTAGTAGCGGAATTTAAAGTACGAGAACTATACCCGTCGCCAGTAAGGACGTCATGCTAAGCCATGGCATCACATCACTCGTTATGATCGGGGTTGGCCGGGGACGGATCCCACTCCACGGACCAACCATTAGGCAAAGCATAAGGCCAAGGCATGGGGTAAGTAGGGTCTTCAGAGACATTACCTGAAATAAACACATATAGCAAGGCTGAGTACTCTAATACTCAGCAAGACTTACCCGGAAATTTGGGTATACTTAGCCCATAACTAGACCATGAAGGCTTTGTAAGGTTTTTTGGGTTTTGTTTCAGCTGTAAAGCAATAAAGAGTAGGTCCTTACTTTCATATTTTTAGCTTTCAGATTCTAGTTTCTTTAACCATTCTAAGTAAGCACCTGTAACTACTCAAGCAAGGTAGAGTCTTTTAAACATACACCAGTATTTCTCATCAACAACATTACTCTTATTACTCTATGTGGCAAAAGAGTTAAGCAGTCTCAATCTTCGTGAGAAACGGACGATTCGGAATCGAATTTCAACTCCTGCAAGGTAAACCTAACTCACACGCTTGGAACACCAATAGGTCGTTCCGAAGCAACCGTTTGCCTTTCTTTCCGGGTCATGGAACAAAGCCACCACAAGCGACTGTAGGACCATACGCACATCCAATGTGCAGGACATACGTCTGTAGCGCGACTACATGACCGTATTCCCGTCTGCTCTGCAGAACGTACTCCCACAGTCGGTGCGTGTAAACATAAAATAAAAGTCGAGTGGTGGGGGACGAGTCCACTTGCCGGGCCAATTGATTACTAGGCTTACCGCTTACCATATTTCGCGGCATGTGGCAGTACTTTCAAACGCTTAACTGCCACTACCACACACTGTGACCTTAACCAAATTCATCAACACAGACGGGGTATCCTTTCTTTCCAAGATGCTACTTATAACCCCGTCCGTCATCCTTATAGTGATTGCAGAATTGTAATCAATCAATTCCTATATCGCGCGAGTGACAGGAAATCACTCGACTTCTACCGGTCCTATTAGCATAGCACTAGTCGGACTCAGTTTCTAGTATTCAGTACATTGGTTCCTAGGGAGATGCATCTACGGTTTCCAGACAACTCCTAAGAACGTAATGCACAAGTATATATATATAAAGGTAGATTGCAGTGTAAATTAAGTAGTAGGTTTATGTCCAGGGCTTGCCTTCACTGGCGGGGCTGGGGTCAGAGGTATTAATAAATCCTTCCGAACTCGGGTTCGGAGCTTCAGTTAATTCCTCAGTGATGTTCCTGGCGTCTTCAGAGATTTCCACTTCAGGTTCTGGGAGGATCTGATAGTCACCATCGGCGAGAAGCGTCGAGTCTATATGTGATCAAAATAATGCGGTTTAGGAAATGCATAAATTTATATTCTACTTCACGATAAAGTTGCAATCCAATACATTCAACATTACACACCAGCAAACAACACAAACTCCCTTACTGGGCAGTCATATATCGAGTATCAAATAATTTACTGAGTTACATTAGGTAACAGGGTTATCTACCCCAAACATTTAGCTAACTACAAGAAGTAACATGGTTGACTACTTAACATTTTTATTTAATAACTAGCTAGTCACCTTGAAAAACCCTAAGTTTTTATTTATTATAGATCTATTAATCAAGTTTTATTTATTTTAGCTATTTTACACTTGATCATAGGTTGACATTTTGTAGATATGCTACACTACTTAAGAACAAAATCTTAGAATATTTTCATAATTTTTCATGAAATAAAAGCTAGTATAATTAATTATCTTTAGAAACAAACCAAAAATTCATAACTTGGGGTATGACCTTTTATTAATCCTAATATTTTTACCATGGATTACATATTCAAAAAGGAAGCTATGATAAAAATTTCGGATACAAACATCAACAGAAACACCCTTAATTAACAATTTAAGTATTTCATCAACATATAACAAAAAGAACTCGAAATCTAAGCAAACGAACAGTAAAGTACTCGAACTTTTTACACAGAGCTATACATAGCACATACAATCTAAGTTCCAAATTTCAGCTATAACACATGCCTACAACATGAGATACAATTAAAACACTTATTTCCTAATATTTAATCTACATCAGAAAATATACACTACTGCTCAAACTTCCTAAATAAAAGTAGTCGAATTTTACTTAAGGATTCCAACAAAACTAGTTTGGCATTTTTCTGATTTTTCTATGATTTACTACGATTTTTCAAAGTTTCAGCTAAAGATTTCAAAAAGGTCCAGCGCGATACTGTTCATCTGAGTCAGGGTCTGTGCAGATAGGTCTCTGGAACTATTCCTATTGTTGTATGGGGTCCCTAGTCGCGATTTTTGGAATAGAGAAAGCTCAGGGAGTTCGATTCCGGTGATGGGGTGCTTCCCGGAGGCGAGGGATAGGTGGGGGAGCATGAGGGACACGAGGGCTACCTTTGGATGGGCTCGGTTGACGCCGGGGTGGCTGGATGAGGGCCGACGACGGTGACAGTAACTTGCCAATGGTGGCAGTGGTGCTTCGGCGAGCTCCGGCGAGCGGGATCGATGGGGAACAGGTGGAGGAGCTTCAAGGGGCTGGGGGCAAGTGATTTTGGGGGTCAGCTCGAGAGAAGAGAGACCGGAGGGGCGAGCTCGGCGTGGGATGGTTGAGCAGCAACAATGGAGGGCAACGGTGGTTTCTGGTAGTGCGACCGTGAGCTAGAACCGGCCTTTTATAGGCTGTAGAGATAGAGGAGAGTGGAAAGGGCGCAATGCCGCTGCCCTGGGTGGCTGCGTTGACGCGGTGAGCGGCGAGCAGAAGTGCCGGCGAGACCGGGCGGCACTGGCAGTGCCGTGGCACTCGGCGAGGGGGGGTCAGCAAGAAGAGCTAGAGCGGCGCTCGAGTTGGGGTCGACGCGTGGGGCAGCTAGGAGCTGGAGGTGGCGCCGGGGAGCGGCTGAGGCACAGCACATGGCCGGGGAAGTGGCGCTGACACCGGCGGCAGGGGTGCAGTGGGCGGAGCAGAGGAGTTGCCAGAGGAGGAAGAAGAGAGGAGGAGGTCCGAGGGACTTAGTTGGAAAATTCAAAAACTTCAAGGACCTCACTGAAAACAGAAATTCCCCACTGATCCAGAGCTCTAATGAGAAAATGGTCAAAAAGGAAGTTGTAGAACTTTTCAAAACCTATAACTTTGCTTTAGGGCTCGAGTTCAAAAACCTAAAGTACAAAGTTTTATTGCACCATTTTGCACTCAAAATAAACTTTACATAAAACTTGTTCTAGTAAAGTAATTTTTATGAACTCTTGGGCTTATCTACAAGCATTTAAGGCTGGTCATGATGACATTCACCTTTTTCACTTTGACCCTTGGTAATTTTTGGAAAGTTACTTTATACTTCAACTAAATTACATAAAAGGGTTTGTATTTTCATAAATTTACACAAATACCCTTATTCTCATAACTTTATTAGATTTTCACACAATTTCACACACACCAAACATTATTTTTATTGGTTTGATCCATTTGACACCTAGGGTGTCACACGCACTGCATGGCGGCGGCCGGGGGGGGGGGGAGAGGAACTGTGGCGGCGGCAGAGTAGAGCAGGGGGCAGAAGGGGCTCGGAGGAAGAAGATGAGAGGGAAAAACAGCCAAGGACTCATACGCAAAATTAAAAAGATCCAAGGACCTCTTCGTAAAGTGAAATTCTCTGCTGATTCAAAGCTCAAATGAAAAAGTGCCCAAAATAAAAGTTGTAGAGTTCTTCAAGCTCTACAAAAACGCTTTAGGGCTCAAATTCAAAAACTCAAAGTTGGCAGCATTACTCGTTGAATTTTGAACAGGGTAAAATTTAAATCACCCTTGTCCTTACCAAGCGAGAATTTAATCAAATTTTTGGCATATTTGCAAACATTCATGGGATGTCATGATGACAAGTACTTTTACAAATAGGCCCTCAGATAAACATGGAGGTTACTTTTATCCCCTAATTATTTACATAAAAGACCCTATTGCTTAGGTTTATTTACAAATAGGCCCTTATCCTTACTTAAGGGCTTATGATCACATCAATTTAACACTTAATATTATATTTCCCCTAGATTTCAAAGCTACCTTCCAAAACACACACCTTGTACTGAAAGACCTATATTACTTGGAAATTTACAAATACACCCCTAGATGCTATTGCTATCTTCCACTTCACCCTATTTACATTCGAGGACCTACATCTTATAGAAATTACAAATATACCCTTAATCCTTTGTACTATACATACATACCATAACAAGCACACACTCTTTACACTAAATCTAGTGTCTAGCTTTCTAATTACCTGATTGTCACATTTATGGCTCAAATGGAGCTCTCTTTGCCTCTAACTAGCTCTAGATCTCCATGGTGTGGATTAGCCATTTGAGACACCATTTGGCTCGAACTTTTGGATGAAGTTGTGCTATTTTAGTAGGAGAACAATATTATGTAATCATTTTGACTTGATCTGTAGTTTTTAGCATCATTCTTAAGTAAATAATGCCCTAGATCTATGGAGGAGAGAGAAGAAGATTTGTTTTTTCCGATTTTCCAAAGATGCATGTTAGATTTTTCCCAACATTAAGTGGTAAAATAATTTGTTGAGTTTTTATTGTTTTATCTAGTACAAGCTAAATTGATTTTTCCCCACACCTATGCATATATAGAAGTATATATTTATATCAATTTAGGGCTCCATTTCTTTTGAGAAAAAGATTTGATTTTTTCTATATTTACATACATGCATGTTATTTTTTTCCTAATATTTAGTGGTACAATAATAGGTTGGAAATTGATTTTTTTATTTAGTATTAGTTAAATTGACTTTTTCCAACACCTATACATATATAGAAGTATATATTTATGTGAATTTAGGACTCTTAGTTGCGAGAAAATAATTTGATTTAATTTTTTCTATCTTTTTAGATATGGATAGGACATGGATGTGCAATGCAAAAAGGACGAACGCCTATTTCTGTGGAGAGCTTAATAAATTCATTCAAGTTGCGGAGAACCACGCAAGAAATGAGAAGACACAATGGATGCATTGCCCATGCAATGCCTGCAAAAATTTGAGAGTATTCAACGACCCAACTACAATCAGGTCGCATGTGATGGTGAGTGGTTTTATTAAGGACTAAAAGATTTGGAAGTATCATGGCGAGACAGATGCTCCCTCTCCGACGAATAATCCACTGGATGAAGTCATACAAGATGAGGAGTTCGATAGAATGTTTCATTCTTATTTTGATGGTGGAGATGATGATGGCAATGATGATGATGATGGGGTTGCTGATGATGATGGGGTTGGTGGATTCCAAGATGATGATGTCGACGGTCCCATGGATGGTGATAATAGTGGCGATGAACTTGATGATGGTGATTTTCTCATCCAATTATTGCGCCATACCAAAGCGGAGGTATTGGTTGCTAGTGCCAGATGGTTAGCAAACTTCGAGATGGTGAGAAAATCAGCAGAGGAAAATATATATGAGCGATCGAAGGGATGCCTGAAATACTGGACCGTGCTTCCTTTCATACTTGAGCTCTTGACTCCGAAGGCTAAGCATAGTTGGTCAGATGGTAGTTTCAATGATCTGCTGCATATCTTGGCTTGGTTGCTTTCAAAGCCAAATAAAGTGCCAGCCAATAGATACCGAGCAAAGAAGCTTGTGAGCCCGTTCATGATGGGTGTGGAAAGAATTCATGCATGTCCAATTATTGTATTTTGTATCGTGGGGATACTTTCAAATACTTGAAGAAATGCCCTGTATGTTCTGCAAGTCGGTACAAAAATAATGCTGGTTACTGTGGTGACAACAATCATGGTCCACCTATGTGAATAAAAGGAACATGGCAAAGAATAGTGTTGCCTCTGTTGAGCTAGATGACGCTACTTTAGGCATTCTTGATAAGCAGAGCAAAATTCCTGCCATGGTTATTTGGTACCTCCCAGTTTCCGATCGCCTGAGGCGTTTCTTCTCGAACCCATAGGATGCTGAACTGATGCGATGGTGGGAATCAGATAAGCGTAGGAAGGGTGACGAAAAGCTCTGACATCCAGCTGATGCTCGGCAGTGGAAGGAATTTGATGAGAAATACTATCTGGAATTTGGGAATGGCCCGAGAAATGTTTGGTTTGCGCTGAGTACGGATGGAATGAATTCATTTGGTGAAAGAAGTAGCACCCACAGCAAGGCAAAAGGGAGCTTGACTGCAAGACTCACCCGTCGAGCAGAGACGAAAGTCGGGCTTAGTGATCCGACGGTGCCGAGTGGAAGGGCCGTCGCTCAATGGATAACATGGCCAGTGATACTGATGATGTAAAACCTGCCTACATAGTTGTGCCAGAAGAGGAAGTATCTTTTGCTATCCGTCCTTATACAGGGCCCCAAGCATCCTAGCATCAATATAGATGTTTTTCTTGAGCATCTGATGCAAGAGAGGGAAACTTTATGGAAGGAGGGTATCAATATCTTTGATGGTTGTGCACGGCAGCCCTTTAATCTTAGAGCCATTATATTCGTCACCATCCATGATTACCAGACATTGTTTGTCCTGTCAGGACAGATCAAAGGTAGGACGGGATGCACGGTGTGCGTGGATGGCACCGTATCATCTTTCATTGAAGGTTCTCAAAAGGTAGTTTACCTTGGGCACAGACGTTTCTTGGTGGAAGGACATAGGTACTGAAGTAAGAAGTTCTATTACCTTTTTTATGGTAGGCTACTCCAGTACAACGAGACGGGCACTATGTTTTCAGTATGGTTCGGACCATCCAGGTCATTTATGGGAAGAAAAAGGAAGATGGGAAGAAGGGAAAGAGAGATAAGGCTCCCATCGATGGCGTACCATTCAAGAAGCAGTCCATCTTCTACAAGTACTTGCCGTATTGGGCGGATCTTGAGGTCCGCCATGCAATCAATGGTATGCACCTAAAGAAGAATGTGTTTGGTAACACAATTGGGCTCCTCCTGGAGACATCAGCCAAAACAAAGGATACCTTTGAAGTCACGTCAAGACTTGGTAGCCATGAAGATAAGACAAGATCTTCACTCTGCGGATAAAGGGAATGGCCGATATGAACTTCCCCCAGCTAGCTACAACATCACACGTGATGAGAAGAAGGCAATGTGCGAGAGCTTAAGAGAGATCAGAGTCCCGAGTCATTTCATGTCCAACATAAGGAAACTAGTCTTGATGAAAGATCGGTCACTATGCGGCTATAACTGTCATGATTCTCATGTGTTGCTGATGGTGTTCCTCCCGATTGCGATTAGAGCGATCAAGCCAGTACATGTAAAGATGGTAATCACTCGGTTGTGTTACTTCTTCAATAGGATTTCACAAAAGGTGATTGACAAAGATGAGTTGTAGGATTTCCAAGAATTCATTGGGGAGACTATAGCACAGCTCGAGATGTGCTTCCCTCTAGGGTTTTTGGATATAACCGAACACCTAATGATTCACATGGTCAATTAGATACGGGCACTTGGTCCACTTTACCTACATGAAATGTGGACATATGAACGTTTTATGTCCATCCTCAATTGGTACATACTGAATGGTGCTCATCCTGAGGGGTCCATGATAGAGGGATACAATACTGAGGAAGTCATCGAGTCTTGCCTAGGTTATCTAAAGGATAACATGTCCCTTGGTTTGCCTATTC
This sequence comes from Panicum hallii, assembly GCF_002211085.1. Taxonomy (NCBI): domain Eukaryota; kingdom Viridiplantae; phylum Streptophyta; class Magnoliopsida; order Poales; family Poaceae; genus Panicum; species Panicum hallii. The sequence goes on along the minus strand of NW_020356221.1, from coordinate 39,482 downwards.
CATGATTTTTTGCTAGGTTGGAAGGTGTGGGCACAGTTGGGAGGAAAATCTTCATCGACAAAGATTTCAAAGGTGTGCAACAAGCCTATCATAGCATCTTGCAGCACCTCACGATAATGACTCCTTTAGTCAATGAACACTTGAGCATGATTCATGCAGAAAGTAATCGCTGCTCGGATGATTGGATCATGAGTGAGCACAAACGTCGGCTGACTGCATGGTTGAAGGACCTGGATCTACCACATGGGGAGACCGTGGAGGAGCAAACGATCAAAAGATTGGCAGCTAGTCCATCTAGCCAGGTCACATCATGGCAAGGGTATGATATTAATGGATATCTATTCTATACTGCTGCCGAGGACAAGAAGACTGTGTCTCAGAACAATGGTGTTCATATTGAGGCCCTAGACAAGAGAACATGATAAAGTACAACATATTTCGGTATCATAGATGACATATGGGAAGTGTACTAAGGTTCCAATATACAAATCCCAGTCTTTCGGTGTCGTTGGGTCAAACACCCAAAAGGTGTTGAGGTGGACGGCTATGGGCTCACGATTGTCGACCTCAACAATGTTGATTATAAAGATGACCCATGGGTAGTTGCCTCACAGGTCGCACAGGTACTCTATATAGCTGATCCTGCAAAGAAGATAAAACATGTCGTTGTCCCTGGAAAACAAGATATCATAGGAGTTGATGGTATCGACGATGTGGAAGAATATAATCAGTATGATGAGATGAACCTCTTCACAGACGTACCACAAAAGATGAGGATTTTAGAAGCAAGCATAAGAAAAGACGACAAGCCATGGGCATGTAAAGATGGCGAATCGAGAACATTGGTGTTTCAACACTTTTATTTATTACATACACTGCAATTGGATTTTGATATTTTTCTTATGTTCCACATATCAAAATATGCTTATGGTAAAAATTTAACATTTTTTAGAGGTGTGTTGCTGTTTTTTTTGAAATAAATGGATTTTCGGCATGAATTGAAAAACTATTTGTAGGTGCTATGAGATCGTATGATGTGGAGGTGCACATTGTGGTCTTGACACTTTAAAACATTATATACAATAAAATAGTTATTTGATATTTTTATTAAGCTCCACATGTCACATAATGCTTATGGTAAAAATTTTAAGTTTTTTCGATGTGTTTTGCTATGACTTTTGAATTAAATGAATTTTCACTGAAAATTGAAAAATGATTTGTAGGGGTGGGTGATGTGACATTTCTGGTACCTGGGAGTAAGACACACTAGAGTTTAGTGTTGTGTTTGTTCTTGTGAATGGGCTTAAAACCTAAATGCAAGTTACAGGGTATTTTTGTAATTATGAAAAAAAATTAATTAGCATTCTTTTGTAAAATGTGTTTGAATAAAGGAATTTCAAAATGTATGAAGGTTTGTGTTGTAAAAGCAAGTATTTACTTTTAAACCACTGTAAGAAGTGGAATTACCCTAAGGTTTCATTTGAAATGTGAAATTTAAATAGGTTTTATTTGAAATTGCATAGTTTGTCGGATTTTGAAATAGTTTCAAAACCCTAACTCCTTTGAAGCTGATCCTTAAACAAAAGTTGTAGTTTTTTTGAAGCCCTACACTTTTGATTTTGGGCATATTTTCATTTGGGATATGGTTTGAACGAAAATTTTACTTTACAGTGAACCCCTTGCACTTTTCAAAAATTACGGATAAGTCCTCATCATCTTCCTCTCTGTTTCACTGCTGCGCCACCCGCCGCCCCCTCTCCGGTGATCTCCCTAGCCACCAGTTGCCCCCTCGCCACCCTACCCGCACCACCTGGCCTCCAGCTCGCCCGCCCGACCCCGCTGGCGTTTTCCCCGCCCAGCCACGTCGCACCGCCGCCGCCCGAAGCCGCCACGTCGTGCCCCCGGCCGCCAGCAGCTGCTCCCCGCTCGCCCGTGACTCCTCATGGTCTTGCAGCGCATCCAGGAGCCCTCCTCGACTTCTTTTCACCTCCTCTTTTTCTTCTCCGCTCGACTACAGTTGCCAGAGCTCCGCTAAAGTCCTGCTCGCCGCCGTTGGCTGCCTCCGCCGCCCCACGTCCGCTACCCAGTGCTCCCCTAGCACCGCCACATCCCACTGAAACTTCCTAGCCAGCTCTGCTCAATCCTCTCGCGTTTATGCCACCTAGAATGCCGCACCAGCGATCCTCTCCACCACCGCCGCTCGGTCTCACCATCGTCCTGACGCTCCGCCCCCTCTTAGCCCTCGCCAAGCTCACCACCAGCACCACATCTACGCGTAGAAGCTTCCTGGCCACTTTCCCGTCGCCCACCTGCATGCCGGCTGCCGGATTGCTGCTGCCGCTCTCGGAACTTCGCCGCACCGGCTTGGACTGTGGCAGAACCAATCTGAATTATACCGGCTCAAGTACGTGAGTCCATTCCTGAGGGCTCCAACGTGCTTCAAACGGTATAATCCCTTGGCCTCTCGGGTAACGTCCCGATAAACCACCGAATACAGGATCAATAAAGTTACTTCACACGAAGGTGAGTCCAGAGATACAGTCACCATCATATTTTACATCACAGGGAATTACATTACAAGAGTTTCTAAAAGTAGTACGAAGTTTCAAATCTAGAGAAATTATTACCAACTGTTAAAGTTATGGTTTTTGGCAGCGGAAAACATACGTGATGATCTACAGCACATCATCAAGACGGATGTCATGCTAAGCCCAGGCACGACATCACTTGATATCACCAATGTTGGCTGGGGACGGATCCCATTCCACGGACCAACCATCTAGAAGAGCACAGGGCCAAAACAGGGGAAGAGTAGGGTCTTCAAAGGCTTTACCTGAAAAACATAACACTAGCAAGGCTGAGTATACTAATACTCAGCAAGGCTTACCCGGGATTGGGTATACTTTATACCATAACTAGACTCATGAAGGCATTGTAAAGGTTCTGGATAAATTTTCAGCTGAAAGGCAACAACTAGTATAATCTATTCTCAAGTTTTAGCTTTCAGATTCTAGTTTGAGTAATCATTCTAAGTAAGTACCTACACTAAACAAGCAAGATAGAGTTTATCATCCATCAAATTACTCCATCAACAATTACACTTTTTACTCAATGTAGCAGAAGGGATAAGCAGTCTCAATCCTCGTGAGAGGCGGACGATTCTGAATCAAATTCAGCCTTGCAAGGTAAACCTAACACACACGCTTGGAACATCCAAAGATCGTTCCGAAGCAACCGTTTGCCTTTCATTCCGGGTCGTGGATCAGGTCCACCACAAGCGACTGTAGGACCGTACGCACACCAATTGTGCAGGACATACGTCTGTAGCGCGACTACAAAACCCGTATTCCTGTCTACCATGCAGAACGTACTCCCGCATGTCAGTGCGTGGGAAGAACCAAATTACGAGTGGTGGAAGGTATGTCCACTTGCCGGGCCAATTGGTTACTAGGCTTACCGCTTACCATATTCCGCGGTATGTGGTTAGTACTTTCAAACGCTTAGCCACCACTACCACACATTTCGACCTTAAAACTTTTATGAAAACAGACAGGGTAATCTTCAGGTCATGATACAGCACATGACCCTGTCCATTATCCTTATAGTGGTTGTAGAATTGTAAACAAACAACTCCTATATCGCGCGATGTCAGACCCGGGGCCACCGGGCTGGGCACGTTATGAAGTTTAAGAGATTAAGCCTGTCTTATCTCTTATTCATTTTGTTTATCTCTTGTTTATCCCGTTTAAATAGGAGATAGAGCTAACCAACACGGAGAGGATCTACTCGAGATGTGTTCTGGTGTGATTCCTCGACGGGAGTTGGTTAGCACCTTTGTAACTCTGACCTCTCGGATATATAAGGGAGGTCAGGGACCCCTCTCAAAAGAGAAGATCATTAGGTCATTCTACATCAAAGGCAATACAAACCATACAGGACGTAGGGTGTTACGCTCCGTGCGGTCCGAACCTGTCTAAGTCTTGTGTTCCTTGCACCTTCAAGTTCCTGATCTCGGCGTCTCCTCACCCAAAACTTACCACCTTGGGCATATCCCTCGGTGGGCAGCCGGTTAAACACCGACAGCTGGCGCGCCAGGTAGGGGAGCGCGTCGAAGATCCATCGGTGAGCTCGATGGCATCGTTCAAATTCATCAGGTCAGTTCCCTCTCAGGGCACGACATTCGTTTTTGGTTCATGGGTCTGCGTCGCAGATGGTGCGGGCAGTTTCCGGCAATTCCTCGTCGACATGAAGCCAAAAACCCCCGTTGCGGATCTCTGCAGCAACCTCGACAAGTTCGTTGACGGGCTCGACAACTTGCCGCTCCACACCTCCGCAGCACAGATCGAGATGGAGCCCGGTCCAGCCTCGACTTCTTCTGGTGTTGCGCCAATTCCCCCTGGTTTGGACTCGTTCCAATCTAGGGATCTGCTTAGCCGATCTCAACTCGGCTTGTGTGAATCGGCCACTAACCTTCAGGAGGCCAACACCTCTGGGTCCCTCTCCATGTTAGAGAAGGACCTGGACTTGCTACTCCAGGTCGGAAAGCTTGAAGCCACCGCGTGTCGGGGGGCCTCGGGTTGTTCCGGTACTGGTGATTTGGTGGTCACCTCTCTGTCGGAGGGGCACGTGGTGCACTGGAGGGGCATGCCGCTCCCCAATATACTCAAGGCAGAGGGTCGACTCGTGGCCCACCTTGAGCCCTTGCCTTTTCAAGAGGGCAGGCCTTTGGCTACCGTGGCGGAGGGGTCGACTGAACTAGTCGACGAAAGTTCTAATGAGCTCTCCTCCCGTCAGGTGCTGATGGCTGAAGAAGGCGAGGGCGATGAGGATCTCCTTATCGTCAACTTTGAAGCGATCTCTGAGGATGAGATCACAGCCGACGCCGCTGACGAGAGCGATGCCGATCGCGAAGCGCGGAGGGCCAGGAACAGGGCCCGCGCGATCCGGCGGAGGAGGGCCAACGAGCGAAGGCGATCCATGCATCGCGAGCTCGACCCTGAGTTTGCCGCCGTAAGCGAGCGGGGTTTCCGGACCCCGGTGGCCAACATCGCCAGGGTAACGGCCATCCTCGAGCGCAGCCATGATCCGGAAGTGCGTCAAGCGCTCCTTTATTCACAGAGGGCCTGGATCCAGCTGGATCCGCACAACCCAGTGCCCACCATCAGGGAGGAGCACATGGGTGAAAGCCGGAGCCAGGCTCACAGCCGAACGGCTGGCGGCCGTCCTCGACACCAGCCCAGCAACGACAACGCTCGCGGGAGCCAGACCCCTGGCGGGAGGCAGCAACCACCGCAAGGGGGTCAGCCACGACAAGCCAATCATCGACTTCCTCCGGAGGATCTGCGCCAGCACATCAATGAAGGCCGCGATGCGCGGACCGTAATTTCTTCCAGGCGCAAGACCCGCGAAGAAGTCGAAAATGAAGGTACTGACTGTAGTGATCGATTTCCTGCTTCCTCTGCACGTTTCAGCAGCTACAAGTACCCAGAGGGTTTCAAACCCATTGGCATCACCAAGTACGACGGCAAGCAAGCTCCTCAGCAGTGGCTCCGTTGTTACTCCACGGCTATCGAGGTAGCAGGGGGCTCGAACGTCACCAAAGTCGTCTACTTCCCGATGGCTTTGGATCCTGCGCCGCTCACTTGGCTGGAGAGCCTCGGCAGCAACTCCATCGACTCCTGGGAACGACTTAAGAAGGTCTTCATCGACAATTTCCAGGGAGCGATTTCTCGTGCAGGTACTCGACATGATCTTGCCCAGTGCAAGCAAGAACGCAACGAGCTCCTGCGGTCCTACACGTGTCGCTTCTTCGACGTCCGCGCCACCATCGCGAACATCTCGGAGGAGGACATCATCGACTGTTTCTACAACGGCATTACCGACCCGAGCATATACAGAGACTTCGGGCGGAACAGGCCGAAAACTATTGCGGGCCTTCGTGATATGATGCACGATTGGTCCGAGCAGGAGGAGAAGATGCGGGAGCGGTTCCCGCGGCGCCACGATAGCAGTCTGCGGCGCCCAAATGACAACCGCAGCGACAAAGGCCAGCGGGACTTTTCCGGGCCACCCCGGAAACGAAAGCCAGATGATGTCATCGCGGCTATCGATCGTCCTTCGCGGGGCAAGAAGTCGACAACTCAGGAGGAGTTCGAGAAGCTCCTGCAGAAGAAGTGCCCGTGGCACCCGGGCGCCAGCCACGCCGCCATCGACTGCTACCACCTTCGGAGGACGTTCAGCAACTCTGGTGGTGGCAAGAAGAATAAGAAGCCTGCCGACAAGGAACCCGAGGACGATGGTCAAGAGGATCACGGGCGCAACCCGAAATTTTAGGATGCGTCCAAAGTGGTCAACGTCATCTTCGGGGGGGACGAGGATTTCTGTTCCAAGCGGGATCAGAAGCTGCTCCTCCGAGAGATTTTGTCAATCGAGCTGGCGGTACCACGACCACTCCGTTGGTCGGAGGTCCCCATTTCATTCTCTCATGATGACCAGTGGACGAGCTTTTCCGAGCCTGGCAAATTCCCCTTGGTCTTGGACCCTGTGGTGGCAGAGGTCAAGCTTACCAAGGTCCTCATCGATGGCGGGAGTGGGCTTAATCTCATCTTCGTCAACACTTTGAAGAAGATGGGCCTGGATTTCAAGGAGATGCTGGTTCCCAGCAAGTCTCCCTTCTACGGCATCGTCCCAGGTAATGCGGCGCACCCGCTTGGTACGGTGGTCCTCCCAGTCACCTTCGGCACGTGGGAGAACTATCGAACCGAATTCATCAAGTTCAAAGTGGCTACTTTTGATTCTTCTTACCATGCAATACTGGGTCGTCCAGCGCTTGCCAAGTTCGTGGCAGTGCCGCATTATGTCTACTTGCTTCTTAAGATGCCAGGACTCGGTGGAGTGCTCACCCTCCGCGGCGACTTGAAGAAGTCGTATGACTGCAATCAGGAGGCGATCCAGTACGCTTCGACTACTCGCGTGCCAGATGCTTCGGGAGAAGTACTCGCGGCCGTGCAGCAGCTCTCCCAGACCGGGCTGGAGATCCCATCCAAGAAGGCCAACAAGTCGAGCATCCAGTCGACTGATGATGTGGTCCTCAAGACGATCCAGCTCCAGGAGGGAGATTCATCCAAGACTGCCATCATCGGTGCGGGCTTGGGTGACAAATAGGAACTCGCGCTCGTCAGCTTTCTTCGGGCTAACCGAGACATATTCGCATGGAAACCAGCGGATATGCCAGGGGTGCCCAGGGAGTTGATCGAGCATGCTTTGAATGTACACCCGAAGGCTACGCCTAAGAAGCAACGCCTGCGGAGGTTTGCCCACGACAAGCGTGAGGCCATTAAACGGGAGATCGCTAAACTTCTAACGGCTGGATTCATTAAAGAAGTAATCCATCCAGAGTGGGTAGCGAATCCTGTCCTTGTAAAGAAAAAGAACAATGAATGGAGAATGTGTGTCGACTATACCGATCTCAACAAACATTGCCCAAAGGATCATTTTGGGCTGCCGCGCATTGACCAAGTCGTCGATTCGACGGCTGGATGTGTCCTTCTTTGTTTTCTTGATTGTTACTCAGGGTATCATCAGATTGCGCTCAAGGAGGAGGACCAAATCAAGACTGCATTCATCACCCCGTACGGGACTTACGCCTACAAGACAATGTCCTTCGGGTTGAAGAACGTAGGAGCAACATATCAGCGTGCGATCCAGATGTGTTTCGCGGATTAGCTGCACCGGAACGTTGAGGCCTATGTGGATGACGTGGTCGTCAAGACCAGGGATTCCGACAACTTGATCATAGATTTGGAGGAAACATTTAGTAGTCTACGCAGATATCGGTGGAAACTCAATCCCACCAAGTGCGTTTTTGGAGTACCTTCAGGGAAGTTGCTCGGGTTCATCGTCAGCAACCGGGGCATCGAAGCCAACCCTGTAAAGATCACTGCCATTACTGATATGGAGGCTCCGGCCACAATCAAGGATGTGCAGAAGCTGACAGGTTGTATGGTGGCCCTGAACAGGTTCATCTCCCGACTCGGGGAGAGAGGACTACCTTTCTTCAAGCTCCTAAAACGCCAAGACAAGTTTCAATGGACGGAGGAGGCCGAACGGGCTCTACAAGACTTGAAAATTCACCTCCAGTCGCCTCCGATCCTTACAGCTCCGCTACCGAAAGAGGATTTACTACTCTACGTCGCGGCGACAACCCACGTTGTCAGCAGTGCTATTGTAGTCGAGCGAGGCGAAGAAGGCCATGCGTTTGGAGTGCAGAGGCCTGTCTACTTCGTCGGCGAGGTCCTCTCCGAATCAAAGGTACGGTACCCAGCTGTTCAAAAGCTCTTATATGCAATTCTAGTTACATCAAGAAAGTTGCGCCATTACTTCGACGAGTACAAGATCACTGTGATTACGGATTTCCCGCTGGCGGATATTCTCCATAATCAAGATGCCACGGGACGCATATCTAAGTGGGCAGTGGAACTGGGGGCTTTGTCAATCGACTTCAAGCCACGCACTGCAATCAAGTCACAGGCTCTAGTCGACTTCATGGCTGAATGGAGGGAGAATCAAGTCCCAACCCCAGTGGACAAGCCAGAGCACTGGACCATGTATTTTGATGGGTCCCTCAAGCTCGACGGCAGGGGCGCTGGTGTTTTTCTTATCTCTCCACGTGGCGAACAACTGAAGTACGTCCTTCAGATCCTATGGAAGGTATCCAATAATGAAGCCGAGTATGAAGCCTTGCTTCACGGGCTTCGTTTGGCGATATCACTAGGGATCAAGCGACTACTCGTATATGGCGATTCTCTTCTTGTTGTTCAGCAGGTCAATAAGGAATGGGACTGCAACAAGGAGACAATGGATGCATACATACAGGAAGTGCGCAAGCTGGAAAGCAAGTTTTCCAGCTTGGAGGTCCACCATGTGTTACGGGAGCACAATGTTGGTGCAGATATCCTGTCCAAGTTGGGGTCAACGCGCGCTCAAGTCCCGCCGGGGGTTTTCGTCCAGGAGCTCGATCAGCCATCCATCAAGCCTTCTCCGTAGGTAACCATCGACTCGGGTTCCCAACAACCCGATCGAGAGGTTATGGTGCTGGGGGAGGACTGGCGAGCGGCCTTTATCGACTTCATTCAAGACCAACGGCTACCAGCGGGAATTGACGCCAAGAGTGCAGAAGCGGTACGCGTCTTGCGAAGAAGCAAGGGCTTCGCCCTGGTCAACGGCAAGCTCTACCGGCGTGGCGCTCGGTCAGGAGTTCTCATGAAGTGCGTCACGAAGGAAGATGGTTACGACATACTGCGGGAGATCCACGAAGGCGTCTGCGGCAACCATGCGGCTTCAAGAACGCTGGTTGGGAAAGCATATAGGGCCGATTTCTGGTGGCCCACTGCAGTCACTGACGCGGAGGATCTCATGCGCAGGTGCCAAAATTGTCAATTCTTCGGCAAACAGACGCATGTCCCAGCTCATAGCCTCATCACCATACCGCCATCCTGGCCTTTTGCCTGTTGGAGCCTTGACATGATCGGGCCCTTCACAACGGCACCGGGCGGCTTCACCCATGTTCTGGTGGCTATCGACAAGTTCACTAAGTGGATCGAGTACAAGCCGATAGCCAAGCTCACGCCAGACCGGGTCGTCGACTTCATCTCAGATATTATGCATCGCTTCGGCTTCCCCAACTCCATCATCACGGATTTGGGGTCAAACTTCACGGCGAACCAGTTCTGGGAGTTCTACTAGAATGCTTGCATTGAAGTCAAGTATGTCTCGGTTGCACACCCCAGGGCTAACGGACAAGTCGAACGGGCGAACGGCTTGATCATCGATGGCCTCAAGAAGAGACTTTATGATGAGAACAGCAAGAAGGGAGGAAAATGGGTGCATGAGCTACCACATGTCGTCTGGGGGCTTCGGACTCAGCCGTCCAAAGCCACAGGAAAAACACCTTTCTTCCTCGTGTATGGATCCGAAGCTATCCTACCAGCCGATATCATGTGGAGGTCTCCAAGGGTCGAAATGTACAATGAAGGCGAGGCGGACGAGGCGCGGCAGTTAGAGCTCGATTCCGCGGAGGAAGCTCGCTGTACCGCCCTTGTTCAGTCAGCCCGGTACCTGCAGGGGATCCGGCGATACCATGATCGCAACGTCAGGGAGCGGTCATTCAGCATCGGCGATTTGGTCTTGCGTCGTATTCAGGATGAGTCTGGCCTACACAAGCTCAATTCAAGGTGGGAAGGCCCGTTCGTCGTCAAGCAGGTCACAAGGCCAGGGTCTTATCGACTACAATTCCCCGATGGTCACGAGGTCCCGAACTCCTGGAACGTTCAAAACCTGCGCAAGTTCTACCCTTAAGTCGAGGCCCGGTGATCGCTAATTCCCCGGGGGCTCAGAAGATCTCCTTCTCCCGAATCACTTCGGGGGCCATGAGCCACACGACTTGGGTTGTACATGCCTTTTTACTTCCACGATGGCCAGTGTCACGTGCAAACATATATATATCGACTTCTTGTCGCGCATGACGCGGGGGCTACGGCCACGGTCATCCTCCTTCGACTTTCGATTCCGACAGAGCCCTCGGCTCCGGCTAACTCCTCGGCATATCGAGTTCCGCCGCGACCTTCGATGGTCGCATGCGACAGCAGTCGCACTTTTTCCAACACAGTCGATCCGCTCGACTGGCTTACACCTAGTATGTTGGAAAGGCTCGCATAAAGAGCCACATCGACTACATCCTGAGTGGCTGCACTCAGAACAGTCTTGTTTTCGCCAAAAGGAATGGCAAGCTCGCGGCGCTGCCCGCACTCGCTCCTTGCAAGCTTGATCCGTCCGTCCGGGTCTTCTCCAGCTTACGGAGCACGCTCACAGCAGGAGCGACCTTCGACTACACCCCGGCCGCCGCACTCGGGACAGTCTTATGTTTAAGCCCTATGCATGGCAAACTCGCGACGATGCTCGCGTTCTTTCCTAACAAGTTTAGACCCGCTCGATTGAGTTGTGGCTATTCTGTTAGACGAGTGCTAGCTGCCCTTCGGGTCGTTGCACCCAGGGAGGCGTCTACTACTTGAGTCTCGTAAGCCTGGATCCCAATTCAGCTAAGACACGCAAACAAGTAGAGACGTCGAGTAAAGCATTTACATAAGAGAATGATTAATTGTTTCATACACCCTAATCCTGCAGTACATTGTGTACAATTTGTTCTGCTACAGGTTGGGCCTCTAGTAAGTACTCTTCAAACCGCTCGTCTGTGCAGTCCGCTGCCATCCCTTGCGCGAAGATGCTCAGCTGCACGTTCGGCACGAAAGACTTGACATAGGCGAGCGCATTGCTCACGCACGCGACCGGAGCCTCGGATAGGAACTTGAGCACCTTCTTCGGGGCTTCGCGGAGTCGCTCCAGCAGGGGCCGCGGGCTTGCATCGCCTTCTTCTGGTGGATCCACCATGTCCACCAGCTCCTGGGCGGCCCCCCGGAGGTCCTCCAGCTCCTTGCGCTGCTGCTCGTCCTTCTCGCCCAGCGTCTTGTCTTGCTGAAGGCAGTCGACGAACTGACGTTCAGTGTCGCCGATCGCCTTCTGCAGCCTTTCGACATCATCTGTACGTCGATACAGCATATTCTTCACGTCAGTAAGCAACTCCTCTTTGTGTTTCGTTATTTTCCAAAGCTCTGTGATAAGGGTACTTCAGCATCTCATGGGGAGTTACTGAGGGAAAGTACTCGAGTGGAGCCAGGGCCTACCTTGGTCATTCTTGAGCAGCCAGGTCTCTCGAGTCCTTTCTTGCTTCAGTATATCAAGCTCTCGCTGCAGATAGCAATTCTTCATGATTTCCTCGGAGACGCGCTTGTCCAGGGCAGCTAGCTCTCGCGCGTCACTCACGACCGCGCGGAGTTTCTCTGACTTCTTCTGGGATTTGGTGATCACATGCTGCGCAAAAGGGGGAGAATGAGTCCTCAACAACTCTCTAACATGCACATCTGGAGCATTACCCGAGTATTACCATGGAGAAGTCGTATAGCTCCTTGAAGGTCTTCAGGTTCTCTGCCGACAGTAGGAGGTCATCCACCAGGTCGGTGGTGATGACGTTCTGGTGCCCTGGCCCGGCCCTCAACACCTCACGGGGGCCCCCGAGGGACCGGCGGCTTCTCCGAACAGCGGCGGCTAGACACCTGCAAGCACACAACGTGGTCAACACATTATGCCCAGACCTCAGCAACCAGCCGCGGGCGGGTAAGCGCGTACCTGTGCCATCAGTATGAGCGGCATCAGGGATCTCGACTTGTTCCCCGCCACTGGGTCCGGCTCCCTCTTGTCGGGGCTCGGGAGGTGGCAAGTCGGGGAGCGCCGCATCCGCTTCAGGGGCCACCTCTGCGGGTACCGGCCCTTCAGGCGCTGGGGGCTCGGGGGCTGCAGCAGCCGAGGCAGGCGCCACAGCCGTGCCTGGTTCCAGCTGGAGTTGCACGGCGCTCGCAGCCCTGGTGACATTGACAACATTGTTATCCAAGTGGGCACGAGCAGGATCTTCAAGCGATCGAAAGAAAACTTACAGTGTCGACTTCTTCTTGGCAGCCTTCTTCACCCGCCAGGCCCGTTGGGGAACGCCCGTTGCTGATGGCGAGGCCTGGTCGGCCGATGGAGGGGTCCCTGCCATGGCGATTGTCACCGCCGTGGCGGCAGAGGGGCCTGCCTCCACCACTTCGGGTTCAGTCCCGGGTGGCAGAGCAGGGAGACTGCAAGGGGGCGCTGTCAGTACTCAGCATCATGGAAACTTTGCAACTGGACAAAACAGCAATTCCATACCTGGAGGACTCGACTTCTTGGGCCTTGCATTTGCGCACCTGGCGCTGGCCCTTCGGCACCGGTGGCAGAGCGCCGGCCAACTCCACGCTCTGGTCGGAGGAGTTGTCCCGGCGTGGCTCCCCTCCGGTTCCTTCGCTCGCCTGCGAGCCCACGCACTCGGTGGACTCGCTGCTGCCTTGGGCCACGGCAAGGCGAGCCTTCTTGGCCGCCGTGGCTGCAGCAGGGCGCGGTCCTCCTTCGGCTTCTCCTCCCGCTGCGAGTCCACGCGCTCGGCGGACTCGCTGCTGCCTTGAGCTGCAGCAAGGCGAGCTTCCTTGACAGCAGAGGGGAGGAGGTGATACGCTCGGGGGAGGTCCGGCTGCGGCGGGTAGCTGCAGTACAACTCCGAGTGTCCCTGCAAAAAGCTCTTCAGTTCAGTACCGGTGTAATAGCGGATTTCTTTAGTGAAAGAAGTCGAATACTTACCGGCGGGGGCGGATTCTGCGCGGAGAATAAGGTGGGCACGTACGGCACGGCGTTCACGTCCAGCAGCACCCGCTGAACTCGCTGAAGCGCGACTTCGTCTGGCACCTCCTCTGTGCACATGCGAGAAGGGTCAGCGGGGCCGGTGTACTCGAAGCCCAGGCAACATCGCTGTTGGATGGGTTGGACGCGGCGCTTGTAAAATGAGAACATGACGGAGGCGCCGGTCACTCCCTCCTTCTTCAGTGCCTCGATGGCCTCCAGTAGCTCTTTGACCTGTATCATCTCCATGCCGGAGGGTTCAAGGTTCCATTCCCCCTCACCACGGGCGGTCTGCTCGACTTCGTCGGCAGGTGGGGAGCATGGTTTTCGATGTAAAACAATAGGTTTTTCCATCCAGGAAGGTTGGAGGGGAATTTATATGAAAGATATTTTTCGCCGGCCTGCTGTCGCAGTTGGATGCCGGCGCCCCCCACCACGGCTAGTTTCTTTGTGGTAGGCTGGGGTTTGACGCGGAAGAGAAAGCGGAATAGATCCCAGTGGGGTTCGATTCCGAGAAATGCTTCGCAGAAATGGATGAAAATAGAAATATGGCAAACGGAATTCGGGTTGAGGTGATGGAGCTCAAGCCCGTAGTAGTAAAGAAGGCCACGAAAGAAGGAACAAGTGGGGAGGGCCAATCCTCGTTCGGCAAAATGGAAGAATGTGATGATTTCGTCGACATTCTCCATGGGAAAGGGCTCACGGAACGAGGGGCGCCAGTTGACAAGGTTTTTCTCTTGCAGCAACCCCTCGAAAACCAATTTTTTCAGATTGTTGAGGGAGCACTTACTGTGTGTCCACCCCGTCGTCAATGGCTCCGCATCCTTCTTCATTTCCTCGATCTCCGACTTCTTGGACGCCATCTCCGATGCGCTAAGCCACGAGATGCTCGGGGGCTGCGGGGAGAGGGGTGCGGAGGTTGGAGCGGGAGGATCTCCTTGAGGGGATGGCGGCGGTGTTTGGCTCGGATTGGGGTTTTGGCGGTTTTTGGCGGAATGCGGACTGAAAGCGCAATTTTCCCTCCTATTGCCGCGGGGTTAAGTAACCAGCGGGATGGGGAAAAGTTACTGTTCTGAAGTTCAAGAGTCGTTTTGTGGAATATTCCGAAGGTGAGGGGTCGTTTGGTGGTCTGATTGGATTAAATATTCAATTAATCATTTTTTCAGGGCTAATTAGCCCGAAAAAAGGGGTTTTTCGAATCTTTGGTCTAATTACATCATTCGTATCATCACTTTGGTCTTCCCTTAACGTGTCATTGTTTAGCCTGTATGCCACGATTTTTGTACCCTTACATCCAATTTTGTGGGATTTGGATTCAAGGCTCGGGGGCTGCGGGGTACATGGCATCGACTACTTATTTTTCAAAATTCTCTAAAGGATAAGGAGGACTACAGATTAATGGGACCCTCAGCCTGATTCTCCGATTCAACCTAAGGCTCGGGGGCTACTCTATATGGAGTGCGATTTTTTCAATCGCACACCATAGCAGAAATAAAATTCGGGGCATGAGCACCTCATAGCTTCGATGCAGCCAAGAAAGTACTCGAAGGAGAATTTCATGATGAAGCTTCAGAAGAAGTCGAAGACTGCTTCGAAAGTACTCGATAAGCCTGCAGTACTCAGCTACGAAGAGCTCGGGGGCTTGTCAGACCCGGGGCCACCGGGCTGGGCACGTTACGAAGTTTAAGAGATTAAGCCTGTCTTATCTCTTATTCATTTTGTTTATCTCTTGTTTATCCCGTTTAAATAGGAGATAGAGCTAACCAACACAGAGAGGATCTACTCGAGATGTGTTCTGGTGTGATTCCTCGACGGGAGTTGGTTAGCACCTTTGTAACTCTGACCTCTCGGATATATAAGGGAGGTCAGGGACCCCTCTCAAAAGAGAAGATCATTAGGTCATTCTACATCAAAGGCAATACAAACCATACAGGACGTAGGGTGTTACGCTCCGTGCGGCCCGAACCTGTCTAAGTCTTGTGTTCTTTGCACCTTCGAGTTCCTGATCTCGGCATCTCCTCACCCAAAACTTACCACCTTGGGCATATCCCTCGGTGGGCAGCCGGTTAAACACCGACACGCGAGTGATAGGAAATCATCCGACTTTTACCGGTCCTATTTAGCAGAGCGTCTAATGCGATAAGGACTCGGATACAATATATTGGTTCCTAAGATTCATGCATCTAGGGTTTCATTACAACTCCTAGACTTAATGCAAGATACAATATAAATAGATATAGATTGCGGTGTAAATAAAGTAGTGGGATATGTCCGGGACTTGCCTTTACTGGTGGGACTGGAGTTAGGGATGTTAGTATTATTATCTTCCGAACTTTGGTTTGGGGCTTCCGATAATCCCTTGGTAACATTCACTTGGTCTTTAGAAGCATCCTCTGCAGACTCCTGGGAGATCTCGTAGGTACCGTTTGCAGAAGTAGTCGTATCTACATGTAATGCAACATTACATTCAAGGTGCGCACATAAAACTATCTTACTTCACAATAAAGTTGCAATCCAACATTCACTTAACATACTACTCACATAACAATCAAAAAGATCCGATCTAAACTTAGACAGAACTTTATGTGGACGACTAATTAAGATAGACTATTTGTTGAAGACTACAACAGAGTTGGTTGGAAACAACGGGGGTTTAGTCGATAGAATTGGTAAAGAAGGAAGCTCTCTATACAGTTTTAGGAAATCTGCTGATTTCTGTTTAGAAGAGAAATCGGCATGAGTAGTTTCTATATATGAGTAGAAAAGATTAGCCGATTTGGGTTCACCTGAGGTCAAATCGGCTGATATGGAGAGGAACGTTGAAGGTACAGTATTTCAAGGATAGAATAAGGAAGGATCTTGCCGATTGGATTATCAGCATGTCTTTGGTCTATCTAATTGGTTAGTGTATTGGTCTTGGTCTTAACCGATGAGGATGCATCAGGTTTACCCGGTTGATGTGTTTTTGTCGTGCCTAACAGAGGCGTGTCTACTGTGCTATCTTACTGATCTAGGGTTGTGTACTTTGGCCTGTGTAGCTGATTGATAGGTGCATCGGGTTCTTAATTGATCGATGAAAGCATCGATTACTTTAGTAGAGGGATGATTCCTAAAGCAGCTGTGTCTTAACTGAGATGTGCTTAAGTGTTATCCTAGGTAACTAGGTGTAGTTGTGTCGGCTCGATTACGTCAGCACAACAATTGAGTGACGTACAGCCGATTGGAGTGTGGTTGAGGGTATGTGACCGATAGATATATATAGCCGATCTCTCAGCTGGTAAACCGGCTGATAAAAGTGTGTGGATAAGGATGGGAAATCTAAGGATTGATCGGCCATATTTGACTGACATGGAAAACAACTAGGATCGGCTTGGATCGGCCGATAGCAAGAATCAACTATGTGCAGCCGATGTAGGACAGAACAAAAGAATTGTATCGGCAGTAGCCGATATTAGAAAGATGTCAACCATATTAGCTAATCAGCTGATGGTAGAAGCATAATAAAAGAAATGTATCGGCTGATAGCTGTTATACAGAAACATCTTAGATTCAAAGGAAACGGATGCTTAGCGACTGAGCTGATAGCCGACGCTGAAGCATAGTTGCATAGATGTATTAGCTAAGCAGCAGATGCACATGAACTAACAAGGATCCTTATAAGAAAAGAACCTTAAGGAAACGGCAATCAAGACAAGGACAATGTCTTGATGGCAGGGATATGAGCACTCGGGTGAAAGATTAACTAGATATCACACATCTCCACTTAAGACATACGTCCTAGGATTTACTTTTCCGCTATAACATATGCATACAATATAAGGTTCAATAAAGCACTCATTCCCTAATATTTAACCTAGATCACAAATCAAGACTTTCAATTCAAGAGCACAACATAAAACTTGTAGATTTTAACCTAAGGATTCAAACAAAACTGGTTTTGTATTTCTATGAACTTCTTACGAATTTTTATGAAATTTAGAAGTTCACTGATTTGAAATAAGGCTCTGGAAATTTTACAAAGAACACCCTAGAACTTTCTGAATCGAAGCAATTAAGTCCCTGGTCAGTGAAAACAGAGAACAGGAAGATAATGACGATATTCCGACAAAGGGGTTGCCGGCATTAGGAAGATTCAGTGGATCAGGGCAAACCTTGGGGTAGCTTTGGTTGTGAAGAAGAATAGATGGAAAGTGAATTTCCCGTGGCGAACAGGATCAGCGATGACAAGAGCTCGATGGTGACGAGGTTCTGTGGGTGACGAAGAAGCTTGTCAGAGGATTGCAGTGGGTGGAAGATGGCCGGAGGAATATTCCTCACGGTGACTCGTGGCGACAATAATCGGCTTTGCCACGGCGACGATGTTTCAGCGAAGGGATCCGAAGAGGCTCGATGAGGGTTCAGGAGTTTCTTCGAGGTGTCGTGGCCTTGCTCGGACGATCGGTGAAGGGTAAGAGGTGTTGGATGTCTTAAACTCAAGAAAGAAGCCGATAGGGCCGGATTGGTTCACTATGCCGACTCCCTCGCGAACCTCAGGGTTTTCCTGCTCATGGGCTAAACCTCCACTGCTCACGCGCGTGTGCTGCAAAAACACGGTCGGCACACCCGCGTAGCCTCCTGCAGGATCTCCGTGCCCGGTTGCATCTCCTGCACACTGTTTCTGTACTGCTCTCACACCACTGGCCCATAATCTGCTCGCGCGTGGCCCGTTGCCTTGCACGCGCACACGCCTGCGGAATCGAGCCGAGCCGACCACCGGTAGAACACTTCTGCTCGCACTCGCGAACGCGCCGGTTCAATTCGGCTCAGACCTCCGGGTCCTGTAACTTCACCGCCCTCTCCATCTGCTGTGACGCCATCAAGACCGGTCTACCACCGCCGCCGGTCTTGCGCTGCGCGTCGAACCCGCGCCGCGTTGCTCCTGCCTCGACCGCCTCGTGCTGCTGCTCCTCTGCTCTCTTGCGCGTGCCTCTGCTGCACGCACGTCCACTCCTCGCTACTCCTCTTCCTCCTCATCTGCTGGACCCGCGTCGCCTCGGCCTTGTCGCGCCGCACCTGCACACCGTTGCCCTGCACACCATCGCCACATCCGCCCGATGGCGTCCTGCACCCTTGACGCCTCGCCCAGCAGCAGGACCCTCGCGTTCTTCAGCACCGCACGCATCGGCATTTCGTCGAACACCTTAGCTGCGTCCTTGATACGGCCACCGCATTCCCGCATCTCGCGCATGACCTCAAGAGCCGCCTGGACTTGGCCGCGCGCCTGCACTATCAGTCGCTCACCCACTCACGCGCGTCTGCCCGCGCTGCTGCTCCACCCGCGCCTGTGCGCCAATGCCACGCACCCATGCGTGCCTACTCCCGCGCCAGCGCCCGCGTGCTCTTGCTCCAGCGCGCTCCTGCGCTTGCGCTGCACCGCGCTGCGCGTTCCAGCGCCTAGCCGCCGCTTGGAGCTGCGCTGCCCAGCTCCCGCTCGCGCCAGCTCCGTGTCGCCACCGTGCCGAGCCGCGGCCGCCCCAGCCGCGTGCGCCAGCGCCCGCCTCCGCGCTAGCGCCCAGCACCGCTCCCTGCCGCGCGCCTCCACGCCTCCGTGCGCACCACCCGAGCAGCTCGCGCCGCCAGCTCCACGCCTGTCTGCGCCTCCTGCGCCGCGCCGCCCGGAGCCGCGTCGAGTCAAGCCGCAGCCGCCCGCCGCGCCTGCTCGCGCGCTGCCCCAGCGCCGCCCGCCGCTCGGGCCGAGCCGCTCCCGCGCCTGCCGTCGCCTTGGGCTCGCCCTGCTGCTTGCTTGGGCCGGCGGAGGAGAGAGAGGGGGAGGGGATAAGGACGGGACTGTACTGCCGGTGGGAGAAGCAAAGAAAGAAACGCTAAGGAAAGAATAAACAGAGAGAGAGGAAGAACAGAGGAGAAAGGGAAATGGAACTCCCCAAGGACATATGCGCAAATTCAGAAAACTGTAGGGACTTTTCTGTAAAAGATAAATTTCCCATTACTCTAAAATCCAAATGAAGAAATGCCCAAAACGAAAGTTGGAGAGTTTTTCAAACTCTACAATATTGCTTTAGGGCCCAAGTTCAAAAACTCAAAACTTATATCTTTACACTTGAAGTTTTAAACAAAGGTTGGATTTGAATTACTTTTGTCCTAAAGAGTGTAACTTCATAAAATTCAGGACCTAAATACAAGCATTTATGACACGTCATGATGACGGGATAGACACGTCATAATGATTGGATAGACATGTCATGATGACTTGCACCTTTTACACTTTAGTCCTAAGT
Organism: Panicum hallii; assembly: GCF_002211085.1. Taxonomy (NCBI): domain Eukaryota; kingdom Viridiplantae; phylum Streptophyta; class Magnoliopsida; order Poales; family Poaceae; genus Panicum; species Panicum hallii. The sequence continues at coordinate 19,905 of NW_020356221.1, read as the reverse complement.
AACTTTGAGAATTATTTTTGTAAATCAAATACTTGCATAAAAGGACTTATACTTTTGTAAAATTACATAAATACCCTTATTTTCACAACTTTACCCAAAATTTTTACACACTTCAACACATATATTTCAAATAAAACTTTTGGATAAATATATATCTTTACAAGACATAATGTAAGAAAAACATATTTGCAAAACCACCCTTCACTTATTTTGAGGTTAACTCCTATCCAATTACATTTTGCAAAAACAACCCTAGGTTTTTCTGTAATTACAAAAATACCCTTTTTACTTGCACTTTAAATTTTCAAAAGCTTCCCATAAACATACACAAGCTTTACACTAACAAGCACATACTTCACACTAACAAAATATATGTCTAGCTTACAAGTACATGAAATGTCACACGGACCTCCGTCGAACCATCGCCTCTGAGCCTTTCTTCTTCGATTCCGGTCATCCCCGAGTCCGCCATGAACCCCTACACCTTTTCCACCATTTTCCCCTCGCCGCTGGTGAGCGCCTCGCCGAAATTTTGCCGCCATCGTTCGATTCCTCTATTCAAACCGACCAGGGACCTAATTGCAAGTCTTTTTTTCTTTCTAGGGTCTTTTCTACAACAATATCAATACCCCCCCAAATTCAAATCTACCAACTTTGAAAATCTATAGAAATTTGTAGAAAAATCCAAAAATTGTCAAACTAGTTTTGTTGTACTCTAAGAGTCTAGCTCTGCGACTTTTGTTACTAAAGTTTAGTTTGAAACTTAATGTTTTAAGTGTTATTTTAAAGTTTAACAAAAAGGAATCTTGTATGTATCTCTTGCATGCTAGCTTTATTTCATGTAATCTTTGGTATGCAACTTGTATGTGGCATGAGTGAACTTGTGTGCAAATTTCACCATCAGTACTAAACTATAACTGGAACTTATTTAAATTTGTGCAAATTAAGCTTGAAATGAATTAAGACTATTCAAGCATGTTTCTGATATTTCCATGCTTAGATCTTTTTACCTTATATCTTTCTGATGTTGAGTAGTTGATAGTAATTTTTGAATAATTTAAAGCACTATTTAACTTAAGGTTTTGATTTAAACTTGAAATTTGAATTTGATTCAACTACCTTAGTTTCTGCTTTCAAAAGTTTATGAAAAATTTATGTCAAGCTCACCTGATAGAAGTAAACACACTCACCAAAATTCAAAGCCAGAGCCCCTATAGATTTCAAACTAAAAATAAAACTTGTAAACTTAAGTTTGAATTTGTTCATTTTTATACCACTAACCTGTTAGGTTTAAAAATAAGAAATTAGAAGAAGCTTTTTATCAACTTCAAGTGTCTGTAGTTAAATTCCTAACCTCAATACTCTTATGCTTGAAGTTATAGAAATTATTTATGATACTAGTAGAGTTAATTGGATTAATGTATAATAAGTAAATTTGAATTCTTGGAATTCAAATCCTTTGCTTTGTGGTGTTTTGAATGTGAATTGTTGGATTGCAACATTATCATGAAGGAAAGTTATATGGTTAGGCACAGGGTATGGTGATCGCTGTTCATACCCCCGTTTTATATGGTACCCCCGTGAATACGTTGCAGACGTAACGTACGTTAACGTCGTCCGTACGGTGGAAATTGTACGGATACTGTTTCTATAGTGAACAGTAATATTTAGGGACGCTTTCATGACGTGCTGGCATGAAAGGTTTGTGATATACAGTTGTGGTTTTCTACAGGTACATTAACCACGATTAATAGGTTAAGACGGATAGGATTTATCGACTAGTTATTATAGAGAGAGATGTATGTATTGTGCCATAGAAATTAACCACGTAAGTCCAAAGATATTTGGCAGTTGTTTTTGGTTGTGAGGTCGAGTAGTACGTGTATGCATAATCCATGATCAAACAAAGTGAATGCATTGAATGTGTTGTTCTTTTAAGAACATCTAGAGTGTTGTCTATCCCCAGTGCAGTCTCGATATGATCCTTGTGATAGCCTTAGTTGAGTGTCTCGGCATCTATTGTTTCATTCTCAAGATCTATAACATCCATCTAATTTTCAGCCTTTACTGTTACTAGAATCGGTTGTCTCGTTTCATTTACCTTGTGAGTTCTCGGCAGGGTAGTTGCATTCTAGACATCCCATGCATCTAACTCACATTTATTGTCCCAGTCTATTCAACTATTTGTTGAAAACCTTCAATATCACCATTTGAATTCTTGCTTCAGATGGCGAAATTTCCAAAGATCTTTTGGGACCACGAGGGACACGCTCATACCAATGCCTTGCATTGGGAGGGTTTTCCACATCTTTTGTGGGAGTCACTTCAGTTATTTTGCTACACCGAGCCCCCGCAATATGATGGAGTTGACTATAGTGAAGAGGGTGTTCCTCGGTGTAGAGTAAAGATGACCATCCCTCAACATCCTTTTCGTTCTCTGTGGCAGCCCATTGAGATTAATGTGGTTGGTTATCGCCTCGTTGACACTATAGAAGTGGCAGCGCTTGAAGCTATCAACATTTTCTGCGACCAACATCCAGAAGAAGTTGCCGAGTATCCTATTGGCCTATTCCCTGCAGTAGATTCTCGTGACCCCGAGTGGGTTTTCCAAGTATCACATTGTGGCCATTTGATGGGAGATCTGGCCGAAGAGATGTTATGTGCTACAATCAGATTCATGAATGCACAGCACCACTATCAGATACTTTAGCACCGCGGTATGAACCAACTGACCAGCATAGCTCAAAGTCATCACAGAAATATTGACCAATAGGTTACTCAGATTGAAGAGCTCCAAGCCACGATCACTGCTAAAGATGAGGTTATCGCACAGCGAGACGAAACCATCACCCACCAAGAGGATCAGATCCTCGAGAGTGATACAGTGATTATCCAGCACAACACCATTATTGAGTTCCTCCAGGAGCAAGTCCATGACCTCACCCTTGAGCTTGACGATGCCATCAAATGTGCTCCATGAGCAGCCGGCACCTCCTGATGTACCTGAGGAGCCTGAGAGTGAAGATGAAGGAGAAGACCCAGAGGAAATTTGAAGAAATTACTGATCTCGATTCCGAGCATGGAGATCCAGAACCTAACCCCCAACCAAATCATTCTTCTTCCGGCAGCCAGCCTTCTGTGGGCAACCTCGATGATTTCTAGTTCATCTGTATCGTCGATATCCTAGATGTATTTAGTGTAGAATAGTGTGACATAGGGAGTGGGTAGTCTACTTTAACCAAGGGCCACTTTGTTGTACTATATGTGGCATGCGTATGTGTGGCTTGACTTGTAATAAGCAGACCACCGGGATGTGATATATTAAGGACTACCAGTTTCTAATCCGTAACCTGAGTTTGTGTATCTTTCACTTTGAATGTGTTGGTTAAATAGAATATGTGATACGCATATCTGTTAAGCAGCGGTATATCTTCTGAAAATGGGAGCAAGAATAGGTTGTCTATAATGGACATCTTCTTTTTCAGATGGTTGGCGCTACGCGTGGAACCCCTGAAGGTTTTAGGCCGGACCAGGCTAGCGGTTCCCAACAACCGCCACCAGCACCGCCAAATCTAGCAGAAGTGATGGCATGGTAGACTGAAGTACTTAATCAGCTAGTGCAGGCACAGATGAACCAATACCATCACTAGCAACGAGGTCGAGATGAACCTCCATCTGCTGGTTATCAAGACTTCTTCAGCACACAGCCCCCACTTTTCCACAAGACTGAAGAGCCTCTCGACGCCGATGCATGGCTCCGTACTATTGAGTCTAAGTTTGTGCTACTATTTGCACCATGTTCAGAAGCAAATAAGGCACTTTTTGTAGCACATCAGCTTCACGGCACTGCCCGCATCTGGTGGGATCATTATTATGCCATGCAGCCGGATGGACACATAATCACGTTGGAAGAATTCTGGACTGCCTTTAGGGTGCATCATATTCCTCAAGGACTTATTGAGAGGAAGCTCAATGAATTCTTAGTCTTACCTAGGGAACCCGCACTGTAATGCAGTACGCATAGGCCTTTAATCACCTGTGTCAATATCCAGGCTATCATGCAGACACTGACACCAAGAAGCGGGATTGTTTTCATCGTGGCCTGAACACGAAGCTGAAAGAACGATTGAATCTTGTGAGGGTAGACACTTTCAACGAGCTGGTCAACATGGCCATTACTCAAGAAGATTGCATTTCAGCCCACCAGGCTAAGAAGAAGTGGAAGATACCCACTGGACTCTTGAATGTTCAACCACCGAGGTATCGGTTAGTCCAGAATACAGTTACACGAGATCCGCCCTGAAATAATCCGTCAGGGAGATGGATAGCCAGGCCTCCTCAGTAGCCTAGCTTCAACAAGCCGCCTGTACCGCAACCTCAGCAGCAGCTTAGCTCAAGGCCGAATTTACCGCAGTTCAACCGGGGAAACAACAACAAGTTTTGATTTAATTGTGGCAGCTCATCGCATCTGATCAGAAATTGCCCTCAACCTTGGAAATCATTCCAAGGACAGATGTCCAACCTGAGCAGCAAGGGCAAGGGCAAGAAGCAAGTTGTGCAAGTCCGCCAAGGGAGGGTGAATTTCACAACTCTCTCTGAACTTCCCGAGGGTGCACCAATAATAACGGGTACTTTCACTATACACCATCAACCCGCAGTTATACTTTTTGATTCTGATGCAACTCATAGCTTTATCAGTTTAAAGTTTTGAACAAAAATAGGCTTGGATTTCCATCCTACTAAAGGAGCATATATGATAGCAACTCCTAGCGGTAAAATTGCCTCAAATCAAATCTGTAGAAATGTGCCAATTCAATTGGGTAGCAATCTGGTAAAGACAGATTTACTTTTGTTAGATCTAGAAGGAATGGATATCCTCCTAGGCATGGATTGGATGACTAGGCACCGAGTATCATTAGATATCTCTTCCCGAGCAGTTGAGATAGACTCACCCTACCAATGAACTACTATTCTCTATCTTTTACAACGGAAGTGCATCAACTGTTGTGCCTATGCTATAGAAGGGGTCAAGCTAGAGGACATCCCTATTCTATGTAAGTAGCCAGATGTTTTTCTGGATGATTTGCCTGGGATGCCTCCGGATAGGGATATTGAGTTTGTTATAGAGCTACAGCCTGGCACAGCCCGCATCTCAAAGAGGCCATATCATATGCCACCCAATGAGCTAGCAGAATTGAAAATTCAACTTTAGGACCTCCTTGATAGAGGTTTTATTCGTCCAAGTGCTTCACCATGGGGATGCCTAGCCCTATTCGTGAAGAAAAAGGACAATAGTCTAAGACTATGAGTAGACTATCGCCCTCTTAATGCGGCAACCATCAAAAACAAATATCCTCTTCCTCGCATTGATATCCTGTTCGATCAATTAGCCAGAGACAAGGGATTCTCTAAAATTGACATTCGCTCTGGATATCATTAGATAAAGATTAGGCCTAGTGACATTCAAAAAATGGCATTTTCCACCAGATATGGACTCTATGAATATCTGATTATGTCTTTTGGTCTTACCAATGCACCAGCATATTTCATGTATCTTATGAATTCAGTCTTCATGCCAGAGCTTGATAAATTCATTGTGGTATTTATCGATGATATTCTGATCTATTCCAAAAACCTAGAAGATCATGCAAGACATCTGTGGCAGAACCGCCTGAATTATTCTGGCTCAAGTGCGCTAATGATCGCTATGCAGCTGTCATTAACTCAACGCACTTCAAACGGAACAATCCATTGGTCTGTCGGGTCTCCGCCCGATACAACCACGGTTCAGCAGGATCGAAGCAGATTTACCTCGCACGAAGGTGAGTTCACAATCACAGAATAGCTCATCAACCTTTAATTTACAAATAATCAAACATTATTACAAACCAGGTTCAAACTTGAATAAAACTTATACAAACCGTGTTTGATCTGACAAGCTGAACAGCTTGTCCAAACTCACAGCGGAAAGAAAAGAACACACGACCACACACGTCGCGAAGGTGGACACCACACTCAGCCCCAAAGCCTGGTGTCACTCAGGAGGGTCACTACCAGCCGGGGACGGGTCCCACTCCACGGACCAGCCAAAAGGAACAGACGTTGGCCATGCAGGGTTGTCCATGGGATTCTCGAAGGTTGTACCTGAAATAGATACTAGCAAGGCTGAGTATTCTAATACTCAGCAAGGCTTACCCGAGTTTGGGTATGCTTTAGTCCGTAACTAGACTCATGAAGGCATTGTAAAGGCTCTGGGTTTATTTTCAGCTGAAAAGCAACAAACAGTATGACCTACTTTCAAGTTTTAGCTTTCAGATTCTAGCTTGATTAACCATTCTAGGTAAGCACCTATACTAAACAAGCAAGATAGAGATTAGCATCCATCATGATTATTCCATTAATAATTACACTTTTTACTCGATGTGGTAGAAGGAATAAGCAGTCTCAATCCTCGTGAGAGGCGGACGATTCTGAATCGAATTCAACCTTACAAGGTAAACCTAACACACACGCTTGGAACATCAAAAGATCGTTCCAAGCAACCGTTTCCCTCATATTCCGGGTTATGGATCAGGGCCACCACAAGCGACTGCAGGACCGTACGCACACCAATTGTGCAGGACGTACGTCTGTAGTGCGACTATATGATCCGTATTCCAGTCTGCCTTGTAGAACGTACTCCCACACGTCGGTGCGTGCAAACATAAAATAAAAGTCGAGCGGTGGAGACGTGTCCATTTGCCGGGCCATTCGGCTACTAGGCTTACCGCTTACCATATTTCACGGCATGTGGCTAGTACTTTCAAACGCTTAGCCACCACTACCACATGCTGCGACCTTATCAACTTTATTCAAAACAGACAGGTAAAACTTCAGGTCATGACATCGCACATGACCCTGTCCATTATCCTTATAGTGATTGCAGAATTGTAAACATCCAACTCCTATATCGCGCGAGTGACAGGAAATCACCCAACTTTTACCGATCCTATTTAGCAGAGCATCTATGCGATACGGACTCGGGTACAATACATTGGATTCCTAAGATTTTATGCAACTAGGGTTTCATTTTAACTCCTAGACGTAATGCAAGATATATAATATATAAGTGGAATTGTAATAAAATGAAATACTAGGATATGCATCGGGGCTTGCCTTCTTGAGTGGGATTGGGGGCAGGAGTGTCAGAGGCTTCCGAACTTTGGTTCGGGGCTTCAGTTAGTTCCTCGACGACATGTGTTGGGTCTTCAGAAAACCCTTGGTCCTGTCCTAAGACTAACTCGTAGTCTCCGTCGTCGAGCGTCGTTGATTCTATATGATATGCAACAATTTAAGTAAAAATGAGATTTGAATTTAAAATCTTACATCACAATAAGGTTGCAATCCAACAGAGTCAACACACATGAGTTCATGAAATAAAAGGGATTTAGGCTTAATTTACCATTCATAATTGAGTCATGATTTAGTACTGAAATTATTGCAAATAGGAACTAGAACATTTGAATTTGAATTTAAAGTCCAAGTTTAAATTCAAAACTTAAGTAAATAGGATCATAAAGTCTTGGAAATTTAATTATATACTAATCACTAACACACTAGAGTATGACAAAAAGAACATGCTTAGTTACTTTAAAACTTTTCAAATTTGACTTACTTACATTCAAAAGAGGTTAAACTACAAAACAATGCTAGGTTTGAAATTTTAACACAAGGTTACACATAGCTTATAGAAGTTACATGCTAAAAAATCATGAGAAGCAAAGTTAAAATGTAGAAGTTATGTACAAAATACCTTTTAACCTTAGATTTAAAATATATGCAAAAGTATTTTGTTTCAAATTAAACTTCTTTAATAAAAGTTGTAGGGTTTGAAATCTAGTTTCCAACAAAACTAGTTTTGCAATTTTTGGATTTTTCTGTGATTTTCTATGAATTTTACCAGATAGCAGCACTAATCACATGAAATAACAAAAGGGCTTTGCACTGGGGTCCCTGGGTTTTAACACTTAGACCCTTAGAAACAAAACAACTATCACAGATATGCCCTTGCCGGCACGCGACGGCGTCCGGCGTTCTCACCGGCGGCGAGGTCCGGGGTGGGAATGGGTCGGTGCAACATGACCTACAGGGGCTACTGAACACGAGGGAGGGTGATGTGCTCGAGGAGCAGTGGCGGAGCACGGCCGGCGACGAGCAAAGGCGGCGGCCGCGTCGGGACATCGTCGTTCCCGGTGAAGGGCCGGCGAACCAGGGGATCTGAGGCATGCACGAGCTCCGGGAAAGTGCCGGGATGCTTTCCCCCAGCTCAAATTGGACAGAGACAGACTAGAGAGGGGTAATCGACGGCGAGGTGAAGCTCGGTTCTCACCGGTGGTAATGGCGGTCAGCGTTCTGCGGGTTTAGGTGATGGAGGGCAAAGGAGGAGGGGCTGGGTAGCTCCAGGAGGATGATGTAGTGCTGATGATGTTGTTGGTTGGAGCGGGGAGGCCTCGCAGCGGTGGGTCGGTGAAAGGCCGAGCGACAGCGGCGTGGAAAGTTCACCGGAGCTGCGGGGAACGGTGTTGGGGTGCAGGAAACCAAAATTGGCGGGGTTGAGGAGCACCGGTGGATCACGACGAAGCTCTGGCTGCGTTGGATTTGGGTCCGGGAGTGGTGTGGGCGTCGGTCGATGGTGACCAGGAGGTGCGGCAGAGGTTCGGTGAGAGGTGGTGGCCGGAATAAAGGAAAATGAGGGAAAAAGGTGTGTGCAATGCGAGAACGAGTGTGTTAGAGACTCCAGGACGTGCTCGGGATCAAGAACAAGACATGACCGAGCGAAAGCAGGAGCTGGCGCGTCGACGGCATGCGTGGCGATCGCGGCGGCTCTCGGGCAGAATATCAACGACGTGGAGGCATATGGGCAAGCCAGCTCAGGGTCGGGAGGGCGGCGGCACGGCGGAGGGATGACGCATGGAGCATTGGAAGGCAGGGGGTTGGCACGGGAAAGGCCGCGACGGCGAGCGGCGACGAGGATCAGCTCGGGCAGGAGGCGAAAAACGTGGCCGAGCGGGGAGAAGCCAGCGCGGGGGTGGGAAGCGGCGGGGCAGAGGTCGGGATGGCACGTGGCAAGATCCTGAGCGGCGTAGAGGTGGCAGGGCGGCGCACATGGCCGGGCAGCGGCGGCGGCGGCGTGCGGCAGAGGAGAAGCAGAGAGGAGGGAGAGAGAGGTAGACAAAGAGGGACCTGATTGCAAAAATAGAAAAACACAGGGACTCTACTGTAAAGCATAGATAACTTTCCAACCAGTACTCAAATGGAGATGGGCCCAAAAGCAAAAGTGTGTAGTTTTTCAAAATACACAACTTTGCGTTTAGGTAGCTGAAGCGTCCCCCCATCAGGGAAGACTTAAAAGTGTCACTTTATCAGTCCCAGGAGGCTGATAACACTTTTATTACATCAGATGGTTCATTGCCGTACAACTCTTCGCGGTAATGGGCAATGAAGCGCCACTATCGCGAGGATTACAACAAAAACCCATATTACTACACTAACTACGAACAGGGGGTCATCAGAGTCTTGCGCCATGCGGAGCTCCAACGGTGACCTCACCCACAGGCAAGACTGGGTGCAGGACGGGACCCTACTCGTCGTTCTCGGGGATGTAGTCGGGATCCTCCACTGTAAAGTAAGAACGGGGTGAGTACAAACGTACTCAGCAAGTCCAATCACACCCACGGGGGGGGTATAACAGAATTAAATGCACGGGATAATCCAAGGATATAGTTACGGTTCTTTTGCGGAAACACAATTATATGCAAGGGTTCGTTTTTTTTTAAAAGCATTTTTCAAAATGAGTTTTCAAGTGTCTAAGAACACACGATGTCGATCCTCACGGTTCCAAGTTTCAAGCCGCTACCGGACTTCCCGTCCGTCGTAGCACACAGCACCATTGCCGGATACTTTTCAAACAACTCACACCAGTTCAACCATTTCCCAGAGAGAAACACTAGTTATGTGACCACACCGTAACTTGCCCAATACCGTGGGCACGGCTATTCGAATAGATTTTCAACTCTGCAGAGGTGTGCAACTTTACCCACAGGCGGGGTACCACAGCACGAACACCTTAGTGCCGGTGCAGATCCCATCGAAGCCCTTACCCACCGTAGCTAGACCTGACTAGCCACCACGGGATCTATCAAGGGGTCATTCGACCTAACACTGAGGTTTAACCGGGGCATAAGTCACACAGAGCTTATCCCGTCTCCTTGATCACCCGCTGCTCCCAGCTCTCCTGATGGCTATCAGACTAACTAGTGGGGTTAGGCCAAGCCGTTGCCCATACAACGGTCAAGTGGTTTGCACGACAGGAAGCTAGGTGAGATGTCACAACAACTCGGTCCTTAGGGGTGACAGGACGGACTTCTCCCTTCCACGCTCAACCACACAGGTACAAGCACACCGACGGCAAATCACACAGAAATGCCATCCATCCCGTCGGACTCACCTTTCAAAACCACATTTTATCCCTTCCCACACACACGCATTTTCTTTATAATTCAGGCGGTCAGTTAAGGGTATTTCAAACAAGGGTGGCTATCCTACCAGGTTTCCAGCACGCAAAACCATGCAATTTTATAAAACAGGCCACTGGGTTGTGTTTATAAAAACTAGGACAGAAACATGCATCAAAGGGCGGAATTGAACTTGCCATCGTCAAACCCTTGCGGGAAGTCCTGGTCGGAGCACTGTCCTTCGGGTTCGGGGTCGCAGTACTGGTCCTCAGTTGCTTGGTCGCGGTCGGGAACCTCGTCGTTCACTCCGTGTCCTACGACGCAAACAAACAGACACACAATCAAGCGAAAGAACTAAAAGCTTTTACCGATAGGCTTGAATCGGAAATAATTTAGTTACGGAGTTAGGGGCAATATCTCTGGGTGGTTTCTTAATGGCATGGCTAAAACTATACTAGAAAGGGCGTGGTAAAATTTCGGGTCAATCGGAGGTCGTTTCGCACATAAAATGACGCGCTAAAGGTGGTTTCAGGGCTCAAACGGGGTTCGAGGGCTTGTTCGTAAATATCCGGAAAGAGTGCGGACCTATTTGTAAATCCTAGAAATACCCTAAGCATGCAAAAAGGTGTCGATTATGTTTAGGTTTATGTTCCGAGGGGTTTGATTTGAATTAACGGAAAGGGTAGGGCTATTTTTGCCAAAGAGAATGGATAAAGGGGTTTCTTTGGAACAAACAGGGGAGGCCAGGGGGTTTTTCGCAAAAGGGCCTCCTTCTTCTTCCTCCCCTCACAGGAAATAGAGGAGAGTGGGGGGGAAGCGCCGGCGGCCAAATCCGGCCACCTAGGGCCCGGGCGGCTCGGGTGAGAGGGGGAAGAGAGGGAGGGGACCACGGGGAACTCGTTCCCGGCCTCACCTCGGGCCGGGGTAGCGCGCGGAGGCGGGGCGACGGCGGGCTGCGGCGGCGGGTACTGGAGCTCGGCGTGGCGGCGCTAGGGCGGTGGAGGCGAGGGGCCAGGTGGCGGGGCAGGTTGTGGGGGGTGCCGGGGTGCGGCCGGGCCTATTTATAGGCGGCCGGCGGTAGGGGGAGGCGGCGGCCGGCGGGTGGCTCCACGGGCGGCCATTAATGGCGCCCGTGGCTTGCGACGGGGCTCAGCCGTGCACGTGGGGGGGGGCCGGGCGGCGGTGTGCGGTACAGAGGGGGGCGCGGGCGGCGAGGCGGCACAGGGGAGGCGCGGGCGGCGAGGCGGCACAGGGGAGGCGCGGGCGGCGGCGTGTGCGCCACGGCGGCCGTGCGGCCGCGCGCGTGCGCCAGCGACGGGCGGCACGGCGGGCGGCGCGGCACGTGGTGCATGCGCGGGTACGGGCGGCCGGGCACAGGCGCGCGCGAGGGGAAGGGGGGGCCGGTGGCCGGCGCGGCTGGTGCTGCCGGGCACGCGCGCGGGAGCAGGGGGGGAAAGGGGAAAAACAGGAAGGAAGGGAGGAGGAAGAAAAAGGGAGGGGAGGGAGAAAAGAAAGAAAGGAAAAGGAGAGAAAAGGGAAAAAAGAAAAAGAAATAAAGGGAAAGAAAGAAAAGAAAAAGAGGGAGGGAGAAGGGCCGGCGCCGGTCGCGGCGGTGACCGCGGCCGGTCGGCCACGCGGGGAAACGCGCGGCGCGAGGGGAACGGCGAGGGAAAAAGAAAACGCGTCGGCGCCAATCGCGGCCGCAGCCGCGACCGATCGGCCACGCGCGCGCGGGATTCGTGCGCTGCGCGAGAAATGACTTGTGCCGGCGCTATTCGCGGCGGTGACCGCGCGCGAGCGGCAGGCTTCCGAGCGACGCGGGGTGGGATGGCGATACGGTCGGGGTTAGGGCTATGGTCTGGCGACGATTGGTTTTTAATCGAAACGTTCTAACGCGTGATTTAATTTTGGTAAGTTTTTAGGGCGTCACAAACCTACCCCACTTAAATGAATCTCGTCCTCGAGATTCGGCTGGCCCCGAAATAGATGGGGAAACTCCTTCTTTAGCGCCTCTTCGCGTTCCCAAGTCACTTCCTCCACCCCATGTCTGCTCCATTGAACTCTGCATATTCGTACTTCGGAGTTTCTCGTTCTCCTAGTGACGGTGTCCAGGATTCTGACCGGCACTTCTTGATATCGCAGATCCGGTTGCAGGTCTATTGTTTCTACCGACACGTGTTCTCCTTCGGGTACTCTCAAACATCTCCTTAATTGCGAGACGTGAAACACTGGATGTATATCTGACATTTCTTCCGGTAACTCCAGTCGGTATGCCACTGCTCCTACCTTCTTTAGAACCCGATACGGCCCAATGTATCGAGGGGCTAATTTTCCTTGTACCTGAAATCTTCGTGTCCCCCGAATGGGTGAGACTTTGAGGTAGACAAAATCTCCCGGATTGAAGCTTATCTCCCGCCTCTTCTTGTCCGCATAGCTCTTTTGTCGGGACTGAGCCGCTTTTAATTTCTCGCGGATTTCCGCTACTTTTTCTTCTGCTTCTTTTATGAGCGCGGGTCCTACTAGTGCACGCTCTCCAACTTCCGACCACATCAAGGGAGTTTTGCACTTTCTTCCGTAGAGGGCTTCGAATGGCGACATACCCAGGCTGGCTTGGTAACTATTATTGTACGAGAATTCTGCATAGGGCAGACTCTGTTCCCAATCGTTTTCATAGGTCAGGACACATGCCCTCAGCATATCTTCCATGATCTGATTCACCCTCTCGGTTTGACCATCCGTCTGTGGGTGGTATGCGGAGCTAAAATCTAACTTAGTGCCCATGGCTTTATGTAGGCTTTTCCAAAACCTAGATGTAAATTGGGTCCCTCTATCCGAGACGATTCTACTGGGCACTCCATGTAACTTTACTATATTTTCCACGTAAAGTTTTGCCAGCTTTTCTCCGCCATAAGTGGTCCTTACGGGTATGAAATGTGCCGATTTAGTGAGTCGATCCACAATTACCCATATGGAATCGTGTCCTTTCTGTGTTCGGGGTAGTCCCACTACAAAGTCCATTCCTATCTCGTCCCATTTCCAGACCGGGATGGGCAAGGGTTGCAATAATCCTGCTGGCTTTTGATGTTCGGCCTTGATCCTTTGGCAGGTATCACAATGAGCCACGAATCTTGCAATATCCGCCTTCATTCCGTTCCACCAATATTTTTGCTTTATGTCCATATACATTTTGGTGGATCCTGGGTGGATAGAGTAGGCCGAGTTATGGGCTTCGTCCATGATCAATTGCCGGAAATCTCCATTCTGGGGTACACAAATTCTACCCTCGTACCATAATGTTCCCTTATCGTCCACTCTGAAGCCCGGCGCTTTGTTTTCTCTAGTTTTCTTGCAGATCTTTACTAACTCCTGATCCGAGCTTTGAGCCTCTCTAATCCTATCCTCTAGGGTTGATTGGACGCTTAACACATGGCTGGAACCTTGAGGGACAATGTGCACATTTAATCGTGCCATTTCCTCGCGCAGGTTATTATCCTTGGGCCCATAGGATTTCCGGCTTAAGGCGTCGGCTACCACATTCGCTTTCCCGGGGTGATAGTGGATTTCCAAATTATAGTCCTTGACTAACTCTAACCATCTCCTTTGTCTTAAATTCAGATCTGACTGGGTGAAGATGTATTTCAAACTCTTATGGTCAGTGTAAATCTCACACTTATTCCCAATCAAGTAATGCCTCCAAATCTTGAGAGCATGTACTACGGCCGCTAATTCCAAGTCATGGGTCGGGTAATTCTGCTCATGAGTCCTGAGTTGGCGGGAAGCATATGCAACGACTTTCCCATCTTGCATCAGAACACACCCTAATCCTTGTCGGGACGCATCACAATAAATGACAAAATCCCGATGAATGTCCGGTAGGGTTAACACTGGGGCGGTTGTCAACCTTTGCTTTAGTCCCTGAAAGCTTCTCTCACAAGATTCCGTCCAAGCGAACTTCTTCTCCTTTTTAAGGAGTTCTGTCATGGGTCGAGCTATCTTAGAGAATCCCTCGATAAATCTCCGATAGTACCCGGCTAACCCAAGGAAGCTCCTGATTTCACTGACGTTAGTTGGTCGCTGCCAATTGGAAACGGCTTCGACCTTCTCTGGGTCCACTGCTACGCCTTCCGCAGTCAGAATGTGACCAAGAAAAGCTACTCTCTCCAGCCAGAATTCGCACTTGCTGAACTTGGCATATAACCTATGTGCCCTTAGCTTTTCCAATACTACCCGCAGATGTTGCTCATGTTCCTGAATACTCTTAGAGTAGATAAGTATGTCGTCGATAAAGACTACGACAAACTTATCCAGCTCGTCCATAAACACTTTGTTCATGAGGTTCATAAAATAAGCAGGGGCATTGGTTAGTCCAAAGGACATTACGGTGAACTCAAACTGCCCGTAGCGGGTGACGAAAGCTGTCTTAGGGATGTCACTTTCCTTAATCTTAAGTTGAAAATATCCTGACCTTAGATCGATCTTGGAAAAGTACTTGGCTCCTTTTAGCTGATCAAAAAGGTCATCAATCCTGGGGAGGGGGTACTTGTTCTTAATGGTAACCTCGTTCAGTGCTCGGTAGTCCACGCACAACCTCATACTCCCATCTTTCTTCTTGACAAACAGTACTGGGGCTCCCCATGGCGACGAGCTTGGTCTGACGAAGCCAATCCTCTGCAGTTCTTCTAGTTGCTTCTTTAATTCTGTCAATTCAGAGGCCGCCATTCTATAGGGTCTCTTGGCTATGGGGGATGTTCCGGGGATAAGGTCTATGACGAATTCTATATCCCTATCTGGCGGCATACCGGGAAGCTCTTCGGGGAATACATCTGGGTATTCGCTTACTACCGGGACTCCTTCTAAGGGCTTGGCTTCCACGCTAAACACCATTGGATCAAACTTACTATCCCGGGTACGGCAGACCACTTGTACTCCTTCGTGGTTTGTTAAGTGTACCACTTTGTCGGTACAGCCTATGAGACCATTGTGTCGGCTTAACCAATCCATCCCAAGGATCACATCTATTCCCCCAGGCTTAAGTACTACTAAATCTGCTAGAAAGTCTACCCCACTTAAATTGATCCTTACCCGGGGACAACCTAATTGACAATTGATGTCGCCTCCAGGCGTCCGGGTTAATAGGGGTGTTTTTAGTAGTACTGTAGGTATTTTGTGCTTCTCCACATAGCTCGAGGATATAAACGAGTGTGATGCTCCAGAATCAAATAATACCGTCGCCAGAGCTGAGTTGACTAAGTACTCACCGAGCACTACGCCCTGGGCTTCTTGAGCCTCCTGCGCGTCGATGTGGTTGACGCGGGCTCGTCCAAATGATTGCTGCTTCACCTGCTGGCTGCCGTCGTTGTTGCGGACGGGCACTCGGTTGGCACCGGTCAGGGCTGGTCTGGGTCCATTCACCGAGTTGGAGAAGGCGGATGTGGCCGGCTTGTTCTTGGTATAAGGGCAATTGGCAATATAATGCCCTATCTCACGGCAGTTGAAGCAGGCCCTAACATTGTTGTTGTCGGGGGTGACCTGGCTTGTATTGCTCTGCGGGGCCCTCATGGTATTCTGACTCTTGGGTTGTGCTTCAGAGGCTCGGGACCCGGTCACTTGGGACTGAGTCCTATACTGCATTGGGGCCTGGGATCTTGGTGCAGTGTAGGTGGAGTTCCTCGACTTTTGGAAGCGGTCCTGCTGGCGGGCCTTACTCTCCAAGAATTTGCGCTTGTTGTCCTTTCTTTCTTCGGCCTTGGCCCTTTCTGTGAGGATGGCCTTGTTCATCAGGGTGTTGAAGTCCGGATAGATCTGAGGAGTAAGCAAGGTCCGGAGCTCTTGGCTTAACCCCTTCTTGAACATGTCTTGCTTTTTGTCGTCGTCATTCACCTCTTCCGGCGCATATCGAGCCAATTCTATGAACCGGTGGGTGTATTCTTCCACCGTCATATTCCCTTGTTGTAGCGCGCGGAATTCATCCGCCTTGCGCTTCATAGTGGCCGAAGGGATGTGGTAGCGGCGAAACTCCCTTACAAATTCTCCCCAGGTGATGGTAGAGGCATCTTCGGCTGCAGCACAATAGTTTTCCCACCAGGATAATGCCGTTCCGGTGAGCTGGTGGGCTGCCAGAAGGACTTTATCCCGGTCCTGGCATTCGAATGGTTCGAGCTTTCTCTGAATTACTCGCAACCAGTCGTCAGCATCCAACGGGTTGCAGGATCCGGCGAAGGTTGGTGGCTTGGTCCTTAGGAAGGCCATCAGCTTGTCGTTCATATTCTGCCCTCGTGGCTGCCGGTTAATGAGGGCATTCGCCAGGGTTTCCAGTATGAGAGTTTGGTTATGGATGATCTGCGCCAGGTCTCCGAGGGGTGGGGGTGGCGGTAGTTGTTCTCCTTCTTGACTTCCCCCTCGGTTCTGGCTTACTTCTTGCTCTTCTTGGGGAAGATCTTGTTCAACGGGCTGTGCTCCGACACTAGCGGCTACGGGGTTCCGGCCACGGGAGGCCCTCGCAACGTTCCGGGGGGTCACCTGTGATTGGGCAAATCGGGGTTACGATTTTGTGGTGTTTAAGTTATTTAATCCGTATATATAAGGCAGGATCTACCTTCTGCCGGTATCCATATAAACGAGTAGCACACCACAAACCAACATACAATCACCACAAACAACAAGCATCAACTATTTTATTAAGCACGGGGGGATACAACTTAGGGGTACGACTAAGCCTCGTGCTAATCGGCCAGGGTCTTGCAAAAGGGTACGTCTTAAACAGAAAGGCTGGGAAGGGCATCACTGGGATGGCGTCGGTCACTCTACTTGCGTGGTGTGTCTCCTTCCGGGGCGGACAGGGTGAGAGGTTCTCGCTCGCCGTCTTCTGGGTTTCCCATCGGCCAGGGGTTGCATTGCCGCATCCCCTTCGTCGGTGGCGGCAGAACTTCCAGGATTCTCGGGTGGGGCTCGTGTGCTCCCAAAGAGTGATCCCCACCCTATGATGGGTGTCCCCAGTAAAACGTGGTCTTCCCCTATCGCCGGGACTGGTGTTCCACTTTGGGTCCAATCTTGCATACGCCGGTCTCGGGCCTGCCTGAGGCTCTCTTGGGCGACTGCTTCGCTACTGACCGCGGCTGCGGCTCTCGCCTCGGCGTGGGCGGCTCGGATCTGCTGTATCCTCACCGCGAGCTCTGCTTGCTCGGCTCGATGGGTCTGCTCCCTTAGAAGGTTGGCTTGCTCATCAAAGAGTTGGTCCAGGGCGGCTAGGTAAGTAGCCACTTGGTACAGGGGGCCTTCTTCGTGGCGTCGTCGCTCCAAGTTTCTCATGCGGGCTTCCCAGTCTGGGGTTCTGATGGCCGGCGGGAAGAACTTCGCTGGCGTGGGGGCGAGGTGTTTTTCAAAGATCCGGCACAAATAACGGAGCGCTTTCCTGACGGCCAAGGGGTAGGTGTCTTGGTGTCTAAACCCTGTGGCGGTCGCCCGCCAGGGCTGGATGTCGGGGTAGCGGTTGCTCCTGGCGATGACCAGGATCACCCTGCAGCGGAGGGTACCATGGTGCTCGTACTCTCGGCTGTTGTACCTTGGGCGCTCCGTAACGCCAAGGTCCTCCAGGGTGTTGATCAAGAGGCTGGGGAATCCAGGTGCAGCTTGGCAATCGCCCTGGGTCCATCCTTCCTCAGCCTTCTGAAACAGAAACAGGGTAAACAATCTGGTACAGGTACAAAAGAGAGTGGATGATATTTATTATTACAACAAGGGTGGTACAGTTTTCATGGATACGTGGTCATTAGGGTAGGGTTTTGCTAGGGGTGCTAATCCTATCATGGGGATTCTTCCTCGGTCCTGATAGAGCGCTTCTTTATTGGAAGGAACCGATCCATCTCGTTTTCGGTCTGAGTACCCTTATCCCAATGGGTTTCCATGGGTTCTTCTTCTTCTCGTCCAAGTCCCCTCATTCGGGCAATCCAAGTGCGCCCTCTTCTTTCAGCGGGTGGGAAAAATCCCATAGGGGTCCGCTGAAGGTGGTGCTTGTAGAGCACACGCAGCCGTCGCAGGGCTTTACGAGTGGCTTTTCGGTACGTGTCGGGGGAAGCGAAAGCCAGTGGTGGAGATGAACCAAGGGTCCACATCAGGATAGCGGGTGCTTCTCTCCACAAAAATCATCGTGTCGCACCGAAGGGTGCCACCGGAGATGTATTCTCGGTAGGCGTACTCCGGCGTTTCCATAACCCCAACGCGTTCCAGGCTGAGCAACAATAACTTAGGAAGGCCAGGCTCTGCGTAGCAGACTCCGTTGACCCATCCATTGTCAGCCATCTGGAACAGGGTAAAAACCAGTGGTGAGTGTTTGTGTGAGAAAAGAGCTAAGCCAGCGCAAATCCTAGGGCTTAAAAGGGTTTCGCTCCTAGGGTCACATCCTACGGCCAGCCTACGGCTCTGATACCACCTGAAGCGTCCCCCATCAGGGAAGACTTAAAAGTGTCACTTTATCAGTCCCAGGAGGCTGATAACACTTTTATTACATCAGATGGTTCATTGCCGTACAACTCTTCGCGGTAATGGGCAATGAAGCGCCACTATCGCGAGGATTACAACAAAAACCCATATTACTACACTAACTACGAACAGGGGGTCATCAGAGTCTTGCGCCATGCGGAGCTCAACGGTGACCTCACCCACAGGCAAGACTGGGTGCAGGACGGGACCCTACTCGTCGTTCTCGGGGATGTAGTCGGGATCCTCCACTGTAAAGTAAGAACGGGGTGAGTACAAACGTACTCAGCAAGTCCAATCACACCCACGGGGGGGTATAACAGAATTAAATGCACGGGATAATCCAAGGATATAGTTACGGTTCTTTTGCGGAAACACAATTATATGCAAGGGTTCGTTTTTTTTTAAAAGCATTTTTCAAACGAGTTTTCAAGTGTCTAAGAACACACGATGTCGATCCTCACGGTTCCAAGTTCAAGCCGCTACCGGACTTCCCGTCCGTCGTAGCACACAGCACCATTGCCGGATACTTTTCAAACAACTCACACCAGTTCAACCATTTCCCAGAGAGAAACACTAGTTATGTGACCACACCGTAACTTGCCCAAATACCGTGGGCACGGCTATTCGAATAGATTTTCAACTCTGCAGAGGTGTGCAACTTTACCCACAGGCGGGGTACCACAGCACGAACACCTTAGTGCCGGTGCAGATCCCATCGAAGCCCTTACCCACCGTAGCTAGACCTGACTAGCCACCACGGGATCTATCAAGGGTCATTCGACCTAACACTGAGGTTTAACCGGGGCATAAGTCACACAGAGCTTATCCCGTCTCCTTGATCACCCGCTGCTCCCAGCTCTCCTGATGGCTATCAGACTAACTAGTGGGGTTAGGCCAAGCCGTTGCCCATACAACGGTCAAGTGGTTTGCACGA
>NW_020356220.1:0-123426 GCF_002211085.1 Panicum hallii | reverse complement strand
GAGGTACATAACAATGACATTGCTTTCAGTAAGATAAAATTTAAGATACCCTCTTTTGATGGTAAATATGATCCAGATGCTTATCTTACTTGGGAGATGGCTGTTGAACAAAAGTTTACTTGTCATGATTTTCCCGAAAATGCATGTGTTAGGGCTGCAACTAGTGAATTCACTGATTTTGCTTCCGTTTGGTGGATAGAACATGGCAAGAAAAATCCTAATAACATGCCACAAACTTGGGATGCTTTGAAACGGATCATGAGGGCTAGATTTGTTCCATCTTACTATGCACGTGATCTTTTAAACCAGCTGCAGCAGTTAAAACAAGGTACTAAAAGTGTAGAAGAATACTATCAAGAGCTGCAAATGGGCATGCTACGCTGCAATTTAGAGGAGGATGTGGAACCTGCTATGGCTAGATTTTTGGGCGGGTTAAACCGGGAAATTCAGGACATCCTTGCTTATAAAGAGTACACTAACATAACCCGTTTGTTCCATCTTGCTTGCAAAGCTGAAAGGGAAGTGCAGGGACGACGTGCAAGTACCAGGACTAACATTTCTGCAGGAAGGAATTTTTCCACGCAGCTCCGCTCAAGCATTCCATCAACTGGACGTGCTGCTGCACCTTATTCATCGTTAGCTCGAACAGCAGCCCCACCTTCTAGCGACAAGCCTCGTGACAACCCTGCAAATTCAGCAACAAAGACAACGCAAAAACCTGCTGCAACCACTTCATCGGTGGCATCCACAGGTAGAACAAGAGATGTTCAGTGCCACCGCTGCAAGGGATTTGGACATGTCATGCGTGAATGCCCAAGCAAGCGTGTTTTGGTGGTCAAAAATGATGGTGAGTACTCATCTACTAGTGAACTTGATGAAGATATACTTGCATTGCTTGCGGCTGACCATGCAGGAAGTGAGGGCTGCTCAGAAGAACATATTAATGCAGCTGAAGCCGACCGCTATGAGAGCCTAATTGTGCAGCATGGGCTGAGCGCACAAATGGAGAAAGCGGAGCAAAATCAGCGGCACACATTGTTCCAAACAAAGTGTGTCATCAAAGAGCGTTCATGTCGAGTGATCATCGATGGAGGTAGCTGCAACAACTTGGCCAGCAGCGACATGGTGGAGAAGCTTGCGCTAACCACCCAACCACACCCGCATCCATATTGCATTCAATGGCTGAATAACACCGGTAAGGCAAAGGTAACAAAACTTGTGCGAATTAATCTTGCCATCGGATCCTACAAAGATGTTGTTGAATGTGATGTTGTGCCAATGCAAGCATGTAGTATTCTGCTAGGAAGGCCATGGCAATTTGATAAAGATTCTATGCATCATGGTAGATCAAATCAGTATTCCTTCCAATACCATGATAAAAGGATTGTGTTGCACCCAATGTCTCCTGAAGCAATTTTAAAAGATGAACTTACTAGAGCTAGTAAAATGAAGAATCAGGAACAGGCTAAAAGTGAAAATCAGATTGTGGCAAATGAACTTGAGAAGCACAAAAAGAGAAGTGCCAAATCTGTTCATGATAACAGAAATGAGATCAGGCTGAAAGGGGCATGTTTCATTGCTACTAAATCTGATTTGGATGAGATTGATGCTACCACTGCTGTTTGCTATGCCTTGATTTGCAAACAAACCTTGTTTTCACTTCAGGACATACCTCTTTCCTTGCCCCCTGTTGTCACTAATCTTTTGCAGGAGTATGCGGATGTTTTTCCAAAGGAGGTGCCACCGGGGCTGCCACCAATTCGTGGGATTGAGCACCAGATTGACCTTATTCCTGGGGCCTCCTTGCCCAATCGTGCACCATACAAGACCAACCCTGAAGAAACTAAAGAAATTCAGCGCCAAGTGCAAGAATTGCTCGACAAAGGTTACGTGCGTGAGTCTCTGAGCCCCTGCGCTGTTCCTGTCCTTTTGGTTCCTAAGAAAGATGGATCTTGGCGCATGTGTGTAGATTGCCGAGCGATTAATAACATAACAATCAGATATCGTCATCCTATCCCTAGGCTAGATGATATGCTTGATGAATTGAGTGGCTCAATTGTGTTCTCGAAAATTGATTTGCGTAGTGGTTACCACCAGATTCGCATGAAATTAGGAGATGAATGGAAAACAGCGTTTAAAACTAAATTCGGTCTATATGAGTGGTTAGTCATGCCTTTTGGTCTCACTAATGCACCCAGCACTTTCATGAGATTAATGAATGAAGTTTTACGCGCTTTCATTGGCAGATTTGTTGTGGTATATTTTGATGACATTCTGATCTATAGCAAATCACTAGAAGACCATCTTGATCATTTGCGTGCTGTTTTGGATGCTCTCCGTGATGCACGTTTGTTTGGTAACCTTGAGAAGTGCACCTTTTGCACAGATCGAGTCTCTTTTCTTGGCTATGTTGTGGCACCGTAGGGAATTCAAGTCGATCAAGCCAAGGTTGAAGCCATTCACAGCTGGCCGGTTCCCACAACGGTCACCCAAGTGCGAAACTTTCTAGGACTTGCTGGATTTTATCGTCGCTTTGTGAAGGACTTTAGCACCATTGCAGCCCCATTGCATGAACTCACTAAGAAGGGTACAACCTTCACTTGGGCTGCAGCTCAACAGGATGCTTTCAGCGTGCTCAAAGATAAGTTAACTCATGCACCCTTGCTCCAACTTCCAGATTTCAATAAAACATTTGAACTTGAATGTGATGCTAGTGGAATTGGGTTGGGTGGCGTGCTGCTGCAAGATGGTAAGCCTGTAGCATATTTCAGTGAGAAATTGAGTGGACCTAGCTTGAACTATTCTACTTACGATAAGGAATTGCTTGCTTTAGTTCGAACTTTGGAAACTTGGCAGCACTATTTGTGGCCCAAAGAGTTTGTTATACATTCTGATCATGAGTCCTTAAAACACATTCGAAGTCAAGCAAAACTGAATCGTAGGCATGCTAAATGGGTTGAATTCATTGAATCTTTCCCTTATGTCATCAGACACAAGAAAGGGAAGGAGAATATCATTGCTGATGCTTTGTCTAGGCGTTACACTATGTTGTCCCAACTTGATTGCAAAATTTTTGGCTTGGAAACGATTAAAGCACAATATGCTCATGATGATGATTTTAAGGATGTGTTGCTGAACTGTAAGGAGGGGAAAACTTGGAACAAATTTGTCCTAACTGATGGGTTTATTTTTAGAGCTAACAAGCTATGCATTCCGGCTAGCTCCGTGCGTTTGTTATTACTGCAGGAAGCACATGGAGGAGGGCTGATGGGACACTTTGGTGTGAAGAAGACAGAAGACGTCCTTGCTAATCATTTCTTTTGGCCCAAGATGCGGAGGGACGTGGAGAGATTTGTTGCTCGCTGCACAACATGCCAAAAAGCTAAGTCACGCCTTAATCCTCATGGTTTGTACATGCCTCTACCTGTTCCTAATGCACCATGGGAGGATATTTCAATGGACTTTGTTTTAGGACTGCCTACAACAAAGAATGGGAGGGATAGTGTTTTTGTGGTTGTGGATAGATTTTCTAAGATGGCACATTTCATACCATGTCATAAGACCGATAATGCTACTCATGTTGCTGATTTGTTCTTTCGTAAAATTATTCGTTTGCATGGTGTGCCAAACACAATTGTTTCAGATCGTGATGTAAAATTTCTTAGTCATTTTTGGAGAACTTTGTGGGCTAAATTAGGTACTAAGCTGCTATTTTCTACTACATGTCATCCCCAAACTGATGGATAAACTGAGGTTGTGAATAGAACTTTATCTACCATGCTTAGGGCTATTTTGAAAAAGAACATAAAAATGTGGGAAGAATGTTTGCCTCATGTTGAGTTTGCTTACAACCGTTCACAACATTCTACTACTAAAAAGAGCCCTTTTGAGATTGTTTATGGTTTTGTGCCTCGAGGCCCTATTGATTTGCTGCCTCTACCAACTTCTGAGAGATTGAATTTTGATGCTAAACAATGTGCTGAGTTGATGTTGAAAATGCATGAGACCACAAAGGAGAACATAGAAACCATGAATGCTAAATATAAACTTGCTGGTAGCAGAGGAAAGAAGCATGTCACTTTTGAACCAGGTGATTTGGTTTGGCTGCACTTGAGAAAGGATCAGTTTCCTGATTTGAGGAAGTCAAAGTTGCTTCCGAGAGCTGATGGCCCTTTTAAAGTTGTAGCTAAGATAAATGATAATGCATACAAACTTGAGTTGCCTGCAGATTTTGGGGTTAGCCCCACATTTAACATTGCAGATTTGAAACCATATTTGGGTGAGGAAGATGAACTTGAGTCGAGGATGACTCAAATGCAAGAAGGGGAGGATGATGAGGACATCCCTCCCAACGATACACCCATGCCTACTACGCAGCAAGGACCAATGACAAGAGCTCGTGCACGAGAGCTAAATTATCAGGTAAACTCGTTCCTTGCTTTCCACAAACCATCATCCATGAATGGGGTACTACTAAATTCTTGTGATGCTTTTCTTATTCTTAGGAACATGGGACATGAACCAGATTGGAGGGAGAGCAAACACGACAAGAAAGCGAGTGTGGATGATCAGATCGGACCATACCAGTTCGGACCTCTAGGAAGGGGCAACTTCGGAAGGCCATAACTCTTAGCTCCGAATACTGTTTGAAGCACATGAGTACTTGTTGGAAAGCTGCCGAAGTCTACTTTCAGATGGATCCAACCTCAAGATGAAATTCCAAAGGAGTTAAGCAGAATTGCCAAAATGATGTTCAGTCTTCCAGTCTTGGGCTGAGGCCCTTGTATCTAGTTCAGCCCACTAGGGGCCCATTCTAAGTTAGGGTTTACACCCCCCACGCCTCTTGGCTGCCCCCTCACCTATATAAACCACCAGCAGCCACCATTTGACACTTGGGTTTTGTTTGGTTGTAAGTTAGCTGCTGCTACTTCCTTGTAAACGCGTGTGTCGATTAGACCACCCGATTTGCTCGATTCAGAACCCCAACTTCGTGTGTATCAGATTTATCCTTTGGGCAAGGTCTGTGTGCTGTTTGCTTGTCCACTATTTCTTGCTTGTTCTTCGATTTGCTTGCAGGTTCAAGGATGTTCTTGGCACAGCAAGAACAACACAAATTG
The DNA here is from genome assembly GCF_002211085.1 of Panicum hallii. Lineage (NCBI taxonomy): Eukaryota > Viridiplantae > Streptophyta > Magnoliopsida > Poales > Poaceae > Panicum > Panicum hallii. Next base: position 118,309 of record NW_020356220.1, on the reverse strand, counting down.
GAGGCGGTGTAACTGTCGCTAAGGCGCAGCGCAGCCCTTGTGGTGTTGTAGTCGGGCAGCACAACGTCGATCCTCCTCAAATCGAGTTATCCCCCACTCTCATCGAAAGATCGGGAGCAAACCCCAGCGGGTTCTATCAAGTTTTGCATCGGCTTTTGTGTAGTAACGAAATGGTCCGACACGTCCTAAAACATTAGTTTTGGGTCAAATGGAGTGGATCAGGTGCGTTCGTTGTGAAAAATTCCGACGCGACTTTGTTTAGCGAACTTGCGCAATAATGGCACCAGTTCGGCGAATTTCACATCGACTTTCGTGCAGTAACAAAACGGTCCGAAATGCCCGAAAATATGAGTTTTGGGTCCAATGGATTGGATCGGGTACGTTCGTTGCGAAAAATTCTGACGCGACTTTATTTTGCGAGCTTTTGCGTTAATGGCACCTATTCGGCCAGTTTTGCATCGACTTTCATGCAGTAACGAAACGGTCCGAAATGCCCCAAAACATGAGTTTTGGGTCAAATGAAGTGGATCGGGTGCGTTCGTTGCGAAAAATTCCGACGTGACATCATTTAGCGAACTTGTGCGATAATGGCACCAGTTTGGCTAGTTTTGCATCGACTTTCGTGCAGTAACGAAACGGTCCGAAATAATACAAAACATGAGTTTTGGGTCCAATGGAGTGGATTGGGTGCATTCGTTGCGAAAAATTCCGACGCGACTTTGTTTAGCGTGCTTGTGTGATAATGGCACCAGATCGGCCATTTTTGCATCGACTTTCGTGCAGTACGAAATGATCCGATACGCCCCAAAACATGAGTTTGGGTCAAATAGAGTAGATCGGGTGCGTTCGTTGCAAAAAATTCTGACGCGACTTTGCTTTGCGAACTTGTGCGATAATGGCACCAATTCGGCCAGTTTTGCATCGACTTTCGTGCAGCAACGAAACGGTCTGAAATGCCTCAAAACATGAGTTTTGGGTCCAATGGAGTGAATGAGGTGCGTTCGTTGCAAAAAATTCTGACGCGTCTTTGTTTAGTGAATTTGTGCGTTAATGGCACCAGTTCTGCCAGTTTTGCATCACTTTCGTACAGTAACGAACCGGTCCAAAACGCTCCAAAATATGAGTTTTGGGTCCAATGGAGTGGATCACGTGCGTTCGTTGCGAAAAATTTAGAAGCAACTTCATTTTGCGAACTTGTGCGTTAATGCCACCTGTTCGGCCAGTTTTGCATCGACTTTTGTGCAGAAACGAAACGGTCCGAACGCACCAAAACATTAGTTTTGGGTCCAATGGAATGAATCGGGTGCGTTCGTTGCGAAAAAATTCCGACGCGACTTTGTTTTGGCGAACTTGTGCGATAATGGCACTAATTCGGCCATTTTTGCATCGACTTTCGTGCAGTAATGAAGCGGTCCGAAACGCCACAAAACATGAGTTTCGGGTCAAATGGAGTGGATCGAGTGCGTTCGTTGCGAAAAATTCCGACGCGACTTTGTTTAGCGAACTTGTGCGAGAATGGAACCAGTTCGGTCAGTTTTGCATCGTCTTTCGTGCGGTAATGAAACGGTCCGAAATACCTCAAAACAAGAGTTTTGGATCCAGTGGAGTGGATCGGGTGCGTTCGTTGCGAAAAATTATGACGGGACTTTGTCTAGCGAACTTGTGCGTTAATGGCACCAGTTCGGCTAGTTTTGCATTGACTTTCGAGCAGTAACGAATCGGTCCGAAATGCTTCAAAACATGAATTTTGGGTCCAATGGAGTGGATCACGTGCGTTAATGACACCTGTTAGGACAGTTTTGCATCAACTTTCGTGCAGTAACGAAACGGTCCGAAATACCCCAAAACAGGAGTTTTGGGTCAAGTGGAGACGATTGGGTGCGTTCGTTGCGAAAAATTCGGACGCGACATTGTTTATCGAACTTGTGCTATAATGGCACCAGTTCAGCCAGTTTTGCATCGACTTTCGTGCTGTAACGAAACGGTCCAAAACGACCCAAAACATGAGTTTTGGGTCCAATGGAGTGGATCGGGTGCGTTCGTTGCGAAAAATTCCGACGCGACTTTGTTTTACGAACTTTTGTGTTAGTGGCACCAGTTCGGCAAGTTTTGCATCGGCTTTCGTGCAGTAACGAAACGGTCCGAAACGCCCGAAAACATGAGTTTTGAGTCCAATGGAGTGGATCGGGTGCGTTTGTTGCGAAAAATTCGGATGCGACTTTGTTTAGTGAACTTGTGCGATAATGGCACCAGTTCGGACAGTTTTGCACCGACTTTCGTGCAGTAACGAAACGGTTCGAAACGCCCCAAAACATGAGTTTTGGGTCCAATGGAGAGGATCAGGTGCGTTTGTTGCGAAAAATTTCAACACAACTTCGTGCACTAATGGCGCTAGTTCGACCACTTTTTGCATCGACTTTCGTGCACTAACAAAACGGTCTGGAACACCCAAATACATGAGTTTTGGGTACTATGGAGTGGATGAGGTGCGTTCATTGAAAAAATTTCTGACACGACTTTGTTTAGCGAACTTGTGTGATAATGGCACAAGTTCGGCCAGTTTTGCAATGACTTTCGTGCAGTAACGAAACGGTCCAAAATGCCCCAATACATGAGTTTTGCGTCCAATGGAGTGGATCTAGTGCGCTCGTTGTGAAAAATTCGGTCGAGAATTTGTTTAGCGAACTTGTGCGATAACGTCACGAGTTCGGCCAGTTTTGCAACGACTTTCGTGCAGTAACGAAACGGTCCGAAATACCCCAAAACATGAGTTTTGGGTCCAATGGAGTGGATCGGGTGCGTTCGTTGTGAAAAATTATGACGTGACTTTGTTTTGCGAACTTGTGCGTTAATGGCACCAGTTCGGCTAGTTTTGCACCGACTTTCGTGCAGTAACGAAACGGTCAAATGGAGTGGATCGGGTGCGTTCGTTGCGAAAAATTCCGACGCGACATTGTTTAGCGAACTTGTGCGATAATGGCACCAGTTCGGCTAGATTTGCATCGACTTTCATGCAGTAATGAAACGGTCCGAAATAACCAAAAACATGAGTTTTGGGTCCAATGGAGTGGATCGGGTGCATTCGTCGCGAAAAAATTCCAACACGACTTTGTTTAGCGAACTTGTGCGATAATGGCACCAGATCGGCCATTTTTGCATCGACTTTCGTGCAGCAATGAAGCGGTCCGAAACGCTCCAAACCAAGAGTTCTGGGTTAAATGGAGTGGATTGGGTGCGTTCGTTGCGAAAAATTCTGACGCGACTTTATTTAGCGAACTTGTGCGATAATGGCACCAATTCGGCCAGTTTTGCATCGACTTTCGTGCAGTAACGAAACGGTCCGAAACGCTCCAAAACATGAGTTTTGGGTCCAATGGAGTGGTTCACATGCGTTCGTCGTGAAAAATTTAAAAGCCACTTCATTTAGCGAACTTGTGCGTTAATGGCACCTGTTCGGCCAGTTTTGAATCGACTTTCGTACAATAACGAAATGGTCCGAAACACCCAAAACATGAGTTTTGGGTCCAATGGAGTGGATCTGGTGCATTCGTTGCGAAAAATTCTAACGCGACTTTTTTTGGAGAACTTGTGCGATAATGGCACCAGTTCGGCCAGTTTTGCATCGTCTTTCGTGGAGTAACGAAACGGTCCGAAACGCCTCAAAACATGAGTTTTGGGTCCAATGGAGTGACTGAGGTGCGTTCGTTGCAAAAAAATCTGACGCGAATTTATTTAGCGAACTTGTGCGTTAATGGCACCAGTTCTGCCAGTTTTGCATCGACTTTCGTGCAGTAACGAAACGGTCCGAAACACTCCAAAATATGAGTTTTGGGTCCAATGGAGTGGATCACGTGCGTTCGTTGCGAAAAATTTAGAAGCAATTTCATTTTGCGAACTTGTGCGTTAATGGCACCTGTTCGGCCAATTTTGCATCGACTTTCGTGCAGGAATGAAACGGTCCAAAACGCCCCAAAACATGAGTCTTGGGTCAAATGGAGTGGATCGGGTGCGTTCGTTGCGAAAAATACCAACGCGACTTTGTTTAGCGAACTTTTGCATTAATGGCACCGGTACAGCCAGTCTTGCCTCGGCTTTCGTGCAGTAACGAAACTGTCCGAAACGCCCAAAAACATGAGTTTTGGGTCCAATGGAGTATATCGGGTGCGTTCGATGGGAAAAATTCTAACGCGACTTTGTTTAGCGAACTTGTGCGATAATGGCACCAGTTCGGCCAGTTTTGCATCACCTTTCGTGCAGTAACGAAACGGTCCGAAACGCCCCAAAACATGAGTTTTGGGTCCAATGGAGAGGAGAGGATCAGGTGCGTTCGTTGGGAAACATTCCGACACGACTTTGTTTATCGAACTTGTGCGAAAATGGAACGTGCACTAATGGCGCTAGTTCGGCCACCTTTTTTCATCGACTTTCGTGCACTAACGAAACGGTCCGGAACGCCCTAATACATGAGTTTTGGGTACTATGGAGTGGATGAGGTGCGTTCGTTGCGAAAATTTCCGACACGACTTTGTTTAGCGAACTTGTGCGATAATGGCACCAGTTCTGCCAGTTTTGCATCGACTCTTATGCAGTAACGAAACAGCCCGAAATGCGCCAAAACATGAGTTTGGGGTAAAATGGAGTGGATCGGGTGCGTTCGTTGTGAAAAATTCCAACGCGACTTTGTTTACCAAACTTGTGTGATAATGGCACAAGTTCGGCAAGTTTTGCATCGACTTTCATGCCGTACCGAAACGGTCCGAAACGCCCCAAAACATGAGTTTTAGGTCCAATGGAGTGGGGCGGGTGCGTTCGTTGCAATAAATTCCGACGCGACTTTGTTTAGCGAACTTGTGCGATAGTGGCACCAGTTCGGCTAGTTTTGCATCGACTTTCATGCAGTAACAAAACGGTCCGAAATGCCACAAAACATGAGTTTTGGGTCCAATTGAGTGGATCGGGTGCGTTCGTTGCAAAAAATTCGGATGCGACTTTGTTTAGCGAACATGTGCGTTAATGGCAACAGTTCGGCCAGTTTTGCATCGACTTTTGTGCTGTAACGAAACGGTCCGAAACGCCCCAAAACATGAGTTTTGGGTCAAATGGAGTGGATCGGGTGCGTTCGTTGCGAAAAATTCCGACGCGACTCTGTTTTGCGAACTTGTGCGATAATGGCACCAATTCGGCCATTTTTGCATCGACTTTCGTGCAGTAACAAAACTGTCCGAAATGCCCGAAAACATGAGTTTTCGGTCCAATGGAGTGGATCGGGTACGTTCATTTCGAAAAATTCTGACGCGACTTTGTTTTGCGAACTTTTGCGTTAATGGCACCAGTTCGGCCAGTTTTGCATCGGCTTTCGTGCTGTAACGAAACGGTCCGAAACGCCCCAAACATGAGTTTTGGGTCCAATGGATTGGATCGGGTGCGTTCATTGCGAAAAATTCTGACATGACTTTGTTTAGCGAACTTATGCGATAATGGCACCAGTTCAGCCATTTTTGCATCGACTTTCGTGTAGTAACGAAGCGGTCCGAAACATCCCAAAACATGAGTTTTGGGTCCAATGGAGTGGATCTGGTGCGTTCGTTGCGAAAAATTCTAACGCGACTTTTTTTAGAGAACTTGTGCCTTAATGACACAAGTTCGGCTAGTTTTGCATCGTCTTTCGTGCAGTAACGAAACGGTCCAAAATGTCTCAAAACATGAGTTTTGGGTCCAATGGAGTGGATCGGGTGCGTTCGTTGCGAAAAATTATGACGCGACTTTGTTTAGCGAACATGTGCGTTAATGGCACCAGTTCGGCTAGTTTTGCATCGACTTTCGTGCAGTAACGAAACGGTCCGAGACGCTCCAAAACATGAGTTTCGGGTCCAATGGTGTGGTTCATGTGCGTTCGTTGTGAAAAATTTAGAAGCAATTTCATTTAGCGAACTTGTGCGTTAATGGCACCTGTTCGGCTAGTTTTGTATCGACTTTCGTGCAGTAAAGAAACGGTCCGAAACACCCCAAAACATGAGTTTTGGGTCCTATGGAGCGGATCTGGTGCGTTCATTGCCAAAAATTCTAACGCGACTTTTTTTAGAGAACTTGTGCGTTAATGGCACCAGTTCGGCCAGTTTTGCATCGTCTTTCGTGGAGTAACGAAACGGTCCGAAACGCCTCAAAACATGAGTTTTGGGTCCAATGGAGTGAATGAGGTGCGTTCGTTGCAAAAAATTCTGACGCGACTTTCCTTAGCGAACTTGTGCGTTAGTGGCACCAGTTCTGCCAGTTTTGCATCGACTTTCGTGCAGTAACGAAACGGTCCGAAACGCTCCAAAATATGAGTTTTGGGTCCAATGGAGTGGATCACGTGCGTTCGTTGCGAAAAATTTAGAAGCAACTTGATTTTGCGAACTTGTGCGTTAATGGCACCTGCTCGACCAGTTTTGCATCGACTTTCGTGCAGTAATGAAACGGTCCGAAACTCCCCAAAACATGAGTCTTGGGTCAAATTGAGTGCATCGGGTGCGTTCGTTGCGAAAAATTCCGACGCGACTTTGTTTAGCGAACTTGTGCGATAATATCCCCAGTTCGGCCAGTTTTGCATCAACTTTCGTGCCGTAACGAAACGGTCTGAAACGACACAAAACATGAGTTTTGGGTCCAATGGAGTGGATCGGGCGCGTTCGTTGCGAAAAATTCCGACGCGACTTTGTTTTGCGAACTTTTGCGTTCATGGCACCAGTACGGCCAGTTTTGCATCGGCTTTCGTGCAGTAACGAAACGGTCCGAAACGCCCAAAAACATGAGTTTTCGGTCCAATGGAGTATATCGGGTGCGTTCGTTGGGAAAAATTCCGACGAGACTTTGTTTAGCGAACTTGTGCGAGAATGGCACCAGTTTGGCCAGTTTTGCATCGACTTTCGTGCAGTAACAAATGGCCCGAAACGTGCCAAAACATGAGTTTTGGGTCCAATGGAGCGGATCTGGTGCGTTCGTTGTGAAAAATTCCGACGCGACTTTTTTTAGAAAACTTGTGTGATAATGGCACAAGTTCGTAAGTTTTGCATCGACTTTCATGCCGTACCGAAACGGCCCGAAACGCCTCAAAACATGAGTTTTGGGTCCAATGGAGTGGATCGGGTGCGTTCGTTGCGAAAAATTCTGACGTGACTTTGCTTAGCGAACTTTTGCGTTAATGGCACCAGTTCGGCAAGTTTTGCATCGGCTTTCGAGCAGTAACGAAACGGTCCGAATCGCCCCAAAACATGAATTTTTGGTCAAATGGAGTGGATCGGGTGCGTTCGTTGCAATAAATTCCGACGCGACTTTGTTTAACGAATTTGTGCATAGTGGCACTAGTTCGGCTAGTTTTGCATCGACTTTCATGCAGTAACAAAACGGTCCGAAACGCCACAAAACATGAGTTTTGGGTCCAATTGAGTGGATCAGGTGCGTTCGATGCGAAAAATTCGGACGCGACTTTGTTTAGCGAACATGTGCGTTAATGGCAACAGTTCGGCCAGTTTTGCATCGACTTTCGTGCAGTGACGAAATGGTCCGAAACACCCCAAAACATGAGTTTTGGGTCGAATGGAGTGGATCGGGTGCGTTCGTTGCAAAAAATTCCGACGCGACTTTGTTTAGCGAACTTGTGCGATAATGGCACCAATTCGGCCATTTTTGCATCGACTTTCGTGCAGTAACAAAACGGTCCGAAATGCCCGAAAACATGAGTTTTCGGTCCAATGGAGTTTATCGGGTTCGTTCGTTTCGAAAAATTCCGACAAGAGTTTGTTTTGCGAACTTTTGCGTTAATGGCACCAGTTCGGTCAGTTTTGCATCGGCTTTCGTGCAGTCACGAAATGGTCCGAAACGCCCCAAACATGAGTTTTGGGTCCAATGGATTGGATCGGGTGCGTTCGTTGCGAAAAATTCTAACACGACTTTGTTTAGCGAACTTGTGCGATAATGGCACCAGTTCAGCCATTTTTGCATCGACTTTCGGGCAGTAACGAAGCGGTCTGAAACGTCCCAAAACAAGAGTTTTGGGTCCAATGTAGTGGATCTGGTGCGTTCATTGCAAAAAATTCTAACACGACTTTGTTTAGAGAACTTGTGCCTTAATGACACCAGTTCGGCCATTTTTGCATCATCTTTCATGCAGTAACGAAACGGTCCAAAACGCCTCAAAACATGAGTTTTGTGTCCAATGGAGTGAATGGGGTGCGTTCGTTGCGAAAAATTATGGCGCGACTTTGTTTAGCGAACTTGTGCGTTAATGGCACCAGTTCGGCTAGTTTTGCATCGACTTTCGTGCAGTAACAAAACGGTCCGAAACGCTTCAAAACATGAGTTTTGGTTCCAATGGACTGGTTCATGTGCGTTCGTTGTGAAAAATTTAGAAGCAATTTCATTTAGCGAGCTTGTGCGTTAATGACACCTGTTCGGCCAGTTTTGCATCGACTTTCGTGCAGTAACAAAACGGTCCGAAACGCCCCAAAACATGAGTTTTGGGTCCAATGGAGCGGATCTGCTGCGTCCGTTGCTAAAAATTCTAACGCGACTTTTTTTAGAGAACTTGTGCGTTAATGGCACCAGTTCGCCCAGTTTTGCATCGTCTTTCGTGGAGTAACGAAACGGTCCGAAACAGCTCAAAACATGAGTTTTGGGTCCAATGGAGTGAAAGAGGTGCGTTCGTTGCAAAAAATTCTGATGCGACTTTGCTTAGCGAACTTGTGCGTTAATGGCACCAGTTCTGCCAGTTTTGCATCGACTTTCGTGCAGTAACGAAACGGTCCGAAACGCTCCAAAATATGTCTTTTGGGTGCAATGGAGTGGATCACGTGCGTTCATTGAGAAAAATTTAGAAGCAACTTCATTTTGCGAACTTGTGCGTTAATGTCACCTGTTGGGCCAGTTTTGCATCGACTTTCGTGCAGTAACGAAACGGTTCGAAACGCCCCAAAACATGAGTCTTGGGTCAAATTGAGTGGATCGGGTGCGTTCGTTGCGAAAAATTCCGACGCGACTTTGTTTAGCGAACTTGTGCGATAATATCCCCAGTTCGGTCAGTTTTGCATCGACTTTCGTGCAGTAACGAAACGGTCCGAAACGACACAAAACATGAGTTTTGGGTCCAATGGAGTGGATCGGGTGCGTTCGTTGCGAAAATTTCCGACGCGACTTTGTTTTGCGAACTTGTGCGATAATGGCACCAATTCGACCATTTTTGCATCGACTTTTGAGCAGCAACAAAACGGTCCGAAATGCCCGAAAACATGAGTTTTCAGTCCAATGGAGTGGATCGGGTACGTTCGTTTCGAAAAATTCCGACGCGACTTTGTTTTGCGAACTTTTGCGTTAATGGCACCACTTCGGCCAGTTTTGCATCGCTTTCGTGCGGTAACGAAACGATCCGAAACGCCCCAAACATGAGTTTTGGGTCCAATGGATTGGATCGGGTGCGTTGTTGCCTAAAATTCGGATACGACTTTGTTTAGCGAACTTGTGCGATAATGGCACCATTTCGGCCATTTTTGCATCGACTTTCGTGCAGTAACGAAGCGGTCCGAAACGTCCCAAAACATGAGTTTTGGGTCCAATGGAGTGGATTTGGTGCGTTCATTGCGAAAAATTCTAACGCGACTTTGTTTAGAGAACTTGTGCCTTAATGGCACTAGTTCGGCCAGTTTTGCATCGACCTTCGTGCAGTAACAAAACGTTCCAAAACGCCTGAAAACATGAGTTTTGGGTCCAATGGAGTGGATCGGGTGCGTTCGTTTCGAAAAATTATGACGCTACTTTGTTTAGCGAACTTGTGCGTTAATGGCACCAGTTCGGCTAGTTTTGCATCAACTTTCATGCAGTAACGAAACGGTCCAAAACGCTCCAAAACATGAGTTTTGGGTCCAATGGAGTGGCTCATGTGCGTTCGTTGTGAAAAATTTAGAAGCAATTTCATTTAGCGAACTTGTGCGTTAATGGCACCTGTTCGGCCAGTTTTGCATCGACTTTCGTGCAGTAACGAAACGGTCTGAAACGCCCCAAAACATGAGTTTTGGGTCCAATGGAGCGGATCTGGTGCGTTCGTTGCCAAAAATTCTAACGCGACTTTTTTTAGACAACTTGTGCGTTAATGGCACCAGTTCGGCCAGTTTTGGGTCCAATGGAGTGAATGAGGTGCGTTCGTGTCAAAAATTCTGACGCGACTTTGCTTAGCGAACTTGTGCGTTAATGGCACCAGTTCTGCCAGTTTTGCATCGACTTTCGTGCAGTAACGAAATGGTCCGAAACGCTCCAAAATATGAGTTTTGGGTCCAATGGAGTGGATCACGTGCGTTCGTTGCGAAAAATTTAGAAGCAACTTCATTTTGCGAACTTGTGCGTTAATGGCACCTGTTCGGCCAGTTTTGCATCGACTTTCGTGCAGTAACGAAACGGTCCGAAATGCCCCAAAACATAAGTCTTGGGTCAAATTGAGTGGATCGGGTGCGTTCGTTGCGAAAAATTCCACGCGACTTTGTGTTAGCGAACTTGTGCGATAATATCCCAAGTTCGGCCAGTTTTGCATCGACTTTCGTGCAGTAACGAAATGGTCCGAAACGACACAAAACATGAGTTTTGGGTCCAATGGAGTGGACCGGGAGCGTTCGTTGCGAAAAATTCCGACGCGACTTGGTTTAGCGAACTTGTGTGATAATGGCACAAGTTTGGTAAGTTTTGCATCGACTTTCATGCCGAACCGAAACGGTCCGAAACACCCCAAAACATTAGTTTTGGGTCCAATGGAGTGGATCGGGTGCGTTCGTTGCGAAAAATTCCGACGCGACTTTGTTTAGCGAACTTGTGCGATAATGGCACCAGTTCGGCTAGTTTTTCAACGACTTTCGTGCAGTAACGAAACGGTCCGAAACGCCCCAAAACATGAGTTTTGGGTCCAATGGAGAGGATCACGTGCGTTCGTTGCAAAAAATTTCGACACAACTTCGTGCACTAATGGCGCTAGTTCGGCCACTTTTTCGCATCGACTTTCGTGCAATAACGAAAAGGTTCGAAATGCCCTAAAACAGTAATTTCGGGTCCAATGGAGTGGATAAGGTGCGTTCGTTGCGAAAAATTCCGACGCGACTTTGTTTAGCGAACTTGTGCGATAATGGCACCAGTTCGGCCAGTTTTGCATCAACTTTCATGCAGTAACGAAACGGCCCGAAACGCGCCAAAACATGAGTTTGGGGTCAAATGGAGTGGATCGGGGCGTTCGTTGTGAAAAATTCCAACACGACTTTGTTTAGCAAACTTGCGCGATAATGGCACCAGTTCGGCCAGTTTTGCATCAACTTTCGTGCAGTAACGAAACGGTCCGAAACGCCCCAAAACATGAGTTTTGGGTCAAATGGAGTGGATCGGGTGTGTTCGTTGCGAAAAATTCCGACGCGACTTTATTTAGCGAACTTGTGCGATAATGGCACAAGTTTGGTAAGTTTTGCATCGACTTTCATGCCGAACCGAAACGGTCCGAAACACCCCAAAACATGAGTTTTGGGTCCAATGGAGTGGATCGGGTGCGTTCGTTGCGAAAAATTCCGATGCGACTTTGTTTAACGAACTTATGCGATAATGGCACCAGTTCGGCCAGTTTTGCATCGGCTTTCGTGCGGTAACGAAACGGTCCGAAACGCCCCAAACATGAGTTTTGGGTCCAATGGATTGGATCGGGTGCGTTGTTGCGAAAAATTCTGACACGATTTTGTTTAGCGAACTTGTGCGATAATGGCACCATTTCGGCCATTTTTGCATCGACTTTCGTGCAGTAACGAAGCGGTCCGAAACGTCCCAAAACAAGTGTTTTGGGTCCAATGGAGTGGATCTGGTGCGTTCGTTGCGAAAAATTCTAACGCGACTTTGTTTAGAGAACTTGTGCCTTAATGGCACCAGTTCGGCCCGTTTTGCATCGTCCTTCGTGCAGTAACGAAATGTTCCAAAACGTCTCAAAACATGAGTTTTGGGTCCAATGGAGTGGATCGGGTGCGTTCGTTACGAAAAATTATGACGCTACTTTGTTTAGCGAACTTGTGCGTTGATGGCACGAGTTCGGCTAGTTTTGCATCGACTTTTGTGCAGTAACGAAACGCTCCGAAACGCTACAAAACATGAGTTTTGGGTCCAATGGAGTGGTTCATGTGTGTTCGTTGTGAAAAATTTAGAAGCAACATCATTTAGCGAACTTGTGCGTTAATGGCACCTACTCGGCCAGTTTTGCATCAACTTTCGTGCAGTAACGAAACGGTTCGAAACGCCCCAAAACATGAGTTTTGGGTCAAATGGAGTGGATCGAGTGTGTTCGTTGCGAAAAATTCCAACGCAACATTGTTTAGCGAACTTGTGCGATAATGACACCAGTTCGGCTAGTTTTGCATCGACTTTCGTGCCATAACGAAACGGTCCGAAATAACACAAAACATGAGTTTTGGGTCCTATGGAGTGGATGGGGTCCGTTCGTTGCAAAAATTTCCGACACGACTTTGTTTAGCAAACTTGTGCGATAATGGCACAAGTTCGGCCAGTTTTGCAACGACTTTTGTGCAGTAACAAAACGGTCCGAAATGCCTCAATACATGAGTTTTGGGTCCAATGGAGTGGATCAGGTGCGCTCGTTGCGAAAAATTCGGACTCGACTTTGTTTAGCGAACTTGTGCGATAATGTCACGAGTTCGGCCAGTTTTGTAACGACTTTCGTGCAGTAATGAAACGGTCCGAAATACCCCAAAACATGAGTTTTGGGTCCAATGGAGTGGATCGGGTGCGTTCGTTGCGTAAAATTCTGACGCGACTTTGTTTAGCGAACGTGTGCGATAATGGCACCAGTTGGGCAAGTTTTGCGTCGACTTTCATGCCGTACCGAAACGGTCCGAAACGCCCCAAAACATGAGTTTTTGGTCAAATGCAGTGGATCGGGTGCGTTCATTGCAATAAATTCCGACGCGACTTTGTTTAGCGAACTTGTGCGATAGTGGCATCAGTTCGGCCAGTTTTGCATCGACTTTCATGCAGTAACAAAACGGTCCGAAATGCCACAAAATATGTGTTTTGGGTCCAATTGAGTGGATCGGGTGAGTTCGTTGCGAAAAATTCGGACGCTACTTTGTTTAGCGAACATGTGCGTTAATGGCAACAGTTCGGCCAGTTTTGCATCGACTTTCGTGCAGTAACGAAACAGTCCGAAACACCCCGAAACATGAGTTTTGGGTCTAATGGAGTGGATCGGGTGCGTTCGTTGCGAAAAATTCCGACGAGACTTTGTTTTGCGAACTTGTACGGTAATGGCACCAATTCGGCCATTGTTGCATCGACTTTCATGCACTAACAAAACGGTCCGAAATGCCCGAAAACTTGAGTTTTGAGTCCAATGGAGTGGATCGGGTACGTTCGTTGCGAAAAATTCCGACGTGACTTTGTTTTGCGAACTTTTGCGTTAATGGCACCAGTTCGGCCAGTTTTGCATCGGCTTTTGTGCAGCAACGAAACGGTCCGAAACGCCCCAAAACATCAGTTTTGGGTCCAATGGAGTGGATCGGGTGCGTTCGTTGCGAAAATATTCCGACGCGACTTTGTTTAGCAAATTTGTGCGATAATGGCACCAATTCGGCCATTTTTGCATCGACTTTCGTGCGGTAATGGAGCGGTCCGAAATGCCCCAAAACATGAGTTTTGGGTCCAACGGAGTGGATCTGGTGCGTTCGTTGCGAAAAATCCCGACGCGACTTTCTTTAGCGAACTTGTGCGATAATGGCACCAATTCGGCCATTTTGGCATGGACTTTCGTGCAATAACAAAGCGGTCCGAAACGACCAAAAACATGAGTTTTGGGTCCAATGAAGTGGATCTGGTGCGTTCGTTGCGAAAAATTTTAACGCGACTTTGTTCAGAGAACTTGAGCACTAATGGCACCAGTTCGGCCAGTTTTGCATCATCTTTCGTGCAGTGACGAAACGGTCCGAAACGTCTCAAAACATAAGTTTTGGGTCCAATGGAGTGGATCGGGTGCGTTCGTTGCGAAAAAATATGACGCGACTTTGTCTAGCGAACTTGTGCGTTAATGGCACCAGTTCGGCTAGTTTTGCATCGACTTTCGAGCAGTAACAAAACGGTCCGAAATGCTCCAAAACATGAGTTTTGGGTCCAATAGAGTGGATCACGTGTGTTGGTTGCAAAAATTTTACAAGCAACTTCATTTAGCAAACTTGTGCGTTAATGACACCTGTTCGGCCAGTTTTGCATCAACTTTTATGCAGTAACGAAACAGTCCGAAACGCCCCAAAACATGAGTTTTGGGTCAAATGGAGAGGATCGGGAGCGTTCGTTGCGAAAAATTCTGATGCGACATTGTTTATTGAACTTGTGCGATAATGGCACCAGTTCGGCCAGTTTTGCATCGACTTTCGTGCCGTAACGAAACGGTCCGAAACAACACAAAACATGATTTTTGGGTCCAATGGAGGTGCGTTCGTTGCGAAAAATTCCGACGTGACTTTGTTTTGCGAACTTTTGCATTAATGGCACCAGTTCGGCCAGTTTTGCATCGGCTTTCGTGCAGTAACGAAACGGTCCGACACGCCCAAAAACATGAGTTTTGAGTCCAATGGAGTGGATCGGGTGGGTTCGTTGCGAAAAATTCTGACGCGACTTTGTTTACTGAACTTGTGCGATAATGGCACCAGTTCGGCCAGTTTTGCAATGACTTTCGTGCAGTAACGAAATGGTCCGAAATGCCTCAATACAAGAGTTTTGGGTCCAATGGAGTGGATCGGGTGCACTCGTTGCGAAAAATTCGGACGCGACTTTGTTTAGCGAACTTGTGCGATAATGTCTCGAGTTCGGCTAGTTTTGCAACGACTTTCGTGCAGTAACGAAATGGTCCAAATGACCCAAAACAAGAGTTTTGAGTCCAATGGAGTGGATCGGGTGCGTTTGTTGTGAAAAATTCCGACGCGACTTTGTTTAGCGAACGTGTGCGATAATGGCACCAGTTCGGCAAGTTTTGCATCGACTTTCATGCCGTACCGAAACGGTGCGAAACGCCCCAAAACATAAGTTTTGGGTCCAATGGAGTGGATTGGGTGCGTTCGTTGTGAAAAACTCCGACGCAACTTTCTTTTGCGAACTTTTTTGTTAATGCCACCAGTTCGGCCAGTTTTGCATCGGCTTTTATGCAGTAATGAAATGGTCCGACACGTCCCAAAACATGAGTTTTGGGTCAAATGGAGTGGATCAGGTGCGTTCGTTGCGAAAAATTCAGACGCGACTTTGTTTAGCGAACTTGCGCGATAATGGCACCAATTCGGCCAATTTCGCATCGACTTTTGTGCAGTAACAAAATGGTCCAAAATGCCCGAAAATATGCGTTCGCTGCGAAAAATTCTGATGCAACTTTGTTTTGCGAACTTTTGCGTTAATGGCACGTGTTCGGCCAGTTTTGCATCGGCTTTGGTGCAGTAACGAAATGATCTGAAACGCCTCAAAACAAGAGTTTTGGATTCAATGGAGTGGATCGGGTGCGTTCGTTGTGAAAAAATTCCGACGCGTCTTTCTTTAGCGAAGTTGTCCGATAGTGGGACCAGTTCGGCTAGTTTTGCATCGACTTTCGTGCAATAACGAAATGGTCCGAAACGCCCCAAAACACGAGTTTTGGGTCCAATGGAGTGGATTGGGTGCGTTCGTTGTGAAAAATTCCGACACGACTTTGTTCAGCGAACTTGTGCGATAATGGCACCAGTTCGGCCATTTTTGCATCGACTTTCGTGCAGTAACGTAGCGATCCGAAATGCCCCAAAACAAGAGTTTTGGGTCCAATTGAGTGGATCTGGCGCGTTCGTTACGAAAAATTCTAATGCGACTTTGTTTAGAGAACTTGTGCCTTAACGGTACCAGTTCGGCAAGTTTTGCATCGTCTTTCTTGCTGTAATGAAATGGTCCAAAACGCCTCAAAACATGAGTTTTGGGTCCAATGGAGTGGATCGGGTGCGTTCGTTGCGAAAAATTCCGACGCGACTTTGTTTAGCGAACGTGTGCGATAATGGCACCAGTTGGGCAAGTTTTGCATCGACTTTCATGCCGTACCGAAACGGTCCGAAACGCCCCAAAACATGAGTTTTTGGTCAAATGGAATGGATCGGGTGCGTTCATTGCAATAAATTCTGACGCGACTTTGTTTAGCGAACTTGTGCGATAGTGGCACCAGTTCGGCCAGTTTTGCATCGACTTTCGTGCAGTAACAAAATGGTCCGAAATGCCCCAAAATATGTGTTTTGGGTCCAATTGAGTGGATCGGGTGCGTTCGTTGCGAAAAATTCGGACGCAACTTTGTTTAGCGAACATGTGCGTTAATGGCAACAGTTCGGCCAGTTTTGATTCGACTTTCGTGCAGTAACGAAACCGTCCGAAACACCCCGAAACATGAGTTTTTGGTCTCATGGAGTGGATCGGGTGCGTTAGTTGCGAAAAATTCCGACGAGACTTTGTTTTGCGAACTTATGCGGTAATGGCACCAATTCGGCCATTGTTGCATCGACTTTCATGCAGTAACAAAACGGTCCGAAATGCCCGAAATGGTCCGAAACGCCCCAAAACACGAGTTTTGAGTCCAATGGAGTGGATCGGGTACGTTCGTTGCGAAAAATTCCGACGCGACTTTGTTTTGCGAACTTTTGCGTTAATGGCACCAGTTCGGCCAGTTTTGCATCGGCTTTCGTGCAGCAACGAAACGGTCCGAAACGCCCCAAAACATCAGTTTTGGGTCCAATGGAGTGGATCGGGTGCGTTCGTTGCGAAAAAATTCCGACGCGACTTTGTTTAGCGAACTTGTGTGATAATGGCACCAATTCGGCCATTTTTGCATCGACTTTCGTGCAGTAATGGAGCGGTCCGAAATGCCCCAAAACATGAGTTTTGGGTCCAATGGAGTGGATCTGCTGCGTTCGTTGCAAAAAATTCTGATGCGACTTTGTTTAGCGAACTTGTGCGATAATGGCACCAATTCGGCCATTTTGGCATCGACTTTCGTGCAGTAACAAAGCGGTCCAAAACGCCCCAAAACATGAGTTTTGGGTCCAATGAAGTGGATTTGGTGCGTTCGTTGCGAAAAATTTTAACGCGACTTTGTTCAGAGAACTTGTGCACTAATGGCACCAGTTCGGCCAGTTTTGCAACATCTTTCGTGCAGTGACGAAACGGTCCGAAACGCCTAAAAACATGAGTTTTTGGTCCAATGGAGTGGATCGGGTGCGTTCGTTGCGAAAAAATATGACGCGACTTTGTCTAGCGAACTTGTGCGCTAATGGCACCAGTTCGGCTAGTTTTGCATCGACTTTCGAGCAGTAACAAAACGGTCCGAAATGCTCCAAAACATGAGTTTTGGGTCCAATAGAGTGGATCACGTGTGTTGGTTGCGAAAACTTTAGAAGCAACTTCATTTAGCGAACTTGTGCGTTAATGACACCTGTTCGGCCAGTTTTGCATCGACTTTTGTGCCGTAACGAAACGGTCCGAAACAACACAAAACATGAGTTTTGGGTCCAATGGAGTGGATCGGGTGCATTCGTTGCGAAAAATTCCGACGCGACTTTGTTTTGCGAACTTTTGCGTTAATGGCACCAGTTCGGCCAGTTTTGCATCGGCTTTCGTGCAGTAACGAAATGGTCCGACACACCCAAAAACATGAGTTTTGAGTCCAATGGAGTGGATCGGGTGGGTTCGTTGCGAAAAATTCTGACGCGACTTTGTTTAGTGAACTTGTGCGATAATGGCACCAGTTCGGCCAGTTTTGCAATGACTTTCGTGCAGTAACGAAATGGTCCGAAATGCCTCAATACAAGAGTTTTGGGTCCAATGGAGTGGATCGGGTGCACTCGTTGTGAAAAATTTGGACGCGACTTTGTTTAGCGAACTTGTGCGATAATGTCACGAGTTCGGCCAGTTTTGCAACGACTTTCGTGCAGTAACGAAATGGTCCAAATGCCCCAAAACATGAGTTTTGAGTCCAATGGAGTGGATCGGGTGCGTTTGTTGTGAAAAATTCCGACGCGACTTTGTTTAGCGAACGTGTGCGATAATGGCACCAGTTCGGCAAGTTTTGCATCGACTTTCATGCCGTAACGAAACGGTGCGAAACGCCCTAAAACATGAGTTTTGGGTCCAATGGAGTGGATTGGGTGCGTTCGTTGTGAAAAATTCCGACGCAACTTTCTTTTGTGAACTTTTGCGTTAATGGCACAAGTTCGGCCAGTTTTGCATCGGCTTTTATGCAGTAACGAAATGTTCCGACACGTCCCAAAACATGAGTTTTGGGTCAAATGGAGTGGATCAGGTGCGTTCGTTGCGAAAAATTCAGACGCGACTTTGTTTAGCGACCTTGCGCGATAATGGCACCAATTCGGCCAATTTCGCATCGACTTTTGTGCAGTAACAAAATGGTCCGAAATGCCCGAAAACATGCGTTTGTTGCGAAAAATTCTGACGCAACTTTGTTTTGCGAACTTTTGCGTTAATGGCACGTGTTCGGCCAGTTTTGCATCGGCTTTGGTGCAGTAACGAAACGGTCTGAAATGCCTCAAAACAAGAGTTTTGGGTTCAATGGAGTGGACTGGGTGCGTTCGTTGCGAAAAAATTCCGACGCGACTTTCTTTAGCGAAGTTGTCCGATAGTGGGACCAGTTCGGCTAGTTGTGCATCGACTTTCGTGCAATAACGAAATGGTCCGAAACGCCCCAAAACACGAGTTTTGGGTCCAATGGAGTGGATCGGGTGCGTTCGTTGCGAAAAATTCCGACACGACTTTGTTCAGCGAACTTGTGCGATAATGGCGCCAGTTCGGCCATCTTTGCATCGACTTTCGTGCAGTAATGTAGCGGTCCGAAACGCCCCAAAACATGAGCTGTAACGAAACGGTCCAAAACGCCTCAAAACATGAGTTTTGGGTCCAATGGAGTGGATCGGGTGCGTTCGTTGCCAAAAATTATGACGCGACTTTGTTTAGCGAACTGGTGCGTTAATGGCACCAGTTCGGCTAGTTTTGCATCGACTTTCGTGCAGAAACAAAACGGTCCGAAACGCTCCAAAATATGAGTTTTGGGTTTAATGGAGTGGATCGGGTGCGTTCGTTGCGAAAAAATTCCGACGCAACTTTCTTTAGCGAACTTGTGCGATGGTGGGACCAGTTCGGCTAGTTTTGCATCGACTTTCATGCAATAATGAAACGGTCCCAAATGCCCCAAAACATGAGTTTTGGGTCCAATGGAGTGGATCGGGTGTGTTCGTTGCGAAAAATTCCGACACGACTTTGTTTAGCGAACTCGTGCGATACTGGCACCAGTTCGGCTAGTTTTGCATCGACATTTGTGCAGTAACGAAATGGTCCAAAACACACCAAAACATGAGTTTTGGGTCCAATCGAGTGGATCAGGTGCGTTCGTTGCGAAAAATTTCGACACAACTTCGTGCACTAATTGCGCTAGTTCGGCCACTTTTTTGCATCGATATTCGTGCACTAACGAAACAGTCCGGAACGCCCTAATACATGAGTTTTGGGTCCTATGGAGTGGATGGGGCGTGTTCGTTTTGAAAATTTCCGACACGACTTTGTTTAGCGAACTTGTGCGATAATGGCACAAGTGCGGCCAGTTTTTCAACGACTTTCGTGCAGTAGCGAAACGGTCCGAAATTCCTCAATACATGAGTTTTGGGTCCAATGGAGTGGATCGGGTGCGCTCGTTGTGAAAAATTCGGACGCGACTTTGTTTAGCGAACGTGTGCGATAATGGCACCAGTACGTCAAGTTTTGCATCGACTTTCATGCCATACCGAAACGGTCCGAACCGCTTTAAAACATGAGTTTTGGGTTCAATGGAGTGGATCGGGTGCGTTCGTTGCCAAAAAATTCCGACACGACTTTCTTTAGCGAACTTGTGCGATAGTGGGACCAGTTCGGCTAGTTTTGCATCGACTTTCATGCAATAACGAAACGGTCCGAAACGCCCCAAAACATGAGTTTTGGGTCCAGTGGAGTGGATCTGGTGTGTTTGTTGCGACAAATTATGACGCGACTTTGTTTAGAGAATTTGTGCCTTAATAGCACAAGTTTGGCCAGTTTTGCATCGTCTTTCGTGCAGTAACGAAACGGTCCGAAATGCTCCAAAACATGAGTTTTGGGTCCAATGGAGTGGCTCATGTGCGTTCGTTGTGAAAAATCTAGAAGCAACTTCATTTAGCGAACTTGTGCGTTAATGGCACCTGTTCGGCCAGTTTTGCATCGACTTTCGTGCAGTAACGAAACGGTCCGAAACGGCCCAAAACATGAGTTTTGGGTCAAACGGAGTGGTTCAGGTGCGTTCGTTGCGAAAAATTCCGACGCGACATTGTTTAGCGAACTTGTGCGATAATGGCACCAGTTCGGCTAGTTTTGCATCGACTTTCTTGCAGTAACGAAACGGTCCGAAATAACACAAAACATGAGTTTTGGGTCCAATGGAGTGGATCGGGTGCGTTCGTCGCGAAAAATTCTGACGCGACTTTGTTTAGCGAACTTGTGCGATAATGGCACCAGTTCGGCCAGTTTTGCATTGACTTTCGTGGAGTATCGAAACAGTCCAAAACGCACTAAAACATAAGTTTTGGGTCAAATTGAGTGGATCAGATGCGTTCGTTGCGAAAAATTCCGACGCGACTTCGTTTAGCGAACTTGTGCGATAATGGCACCAGTTCGGCCAGTTTTGCATCGACTTTCGTGCAGTAACGAAATGGTCCGAAACGCCCCAAAACATGAGTTTTGGGTCCAATGGAGTGGATCAGGTGCGTTCATTGCGAAAAATTTCATCAGAACTTCGTGCGAAACGCCCTAACGAAACGGTCCGGAACGCCCTAATACATTACTTTTGGGTCCTATCGAGTGGATGGGGTGCGTTCGTTGCGAAAATTTCCGACACGACTTTGTTTAGCGAACTTGTGCGATAATGGCACAAGTTTGGCCAGTTTTGCAATGACTTTCGTGCAGTAACGAAACGGTCCGAAATGACTCAATACATGAGTTTTGGGTCCAATGGAGTGGATCGGGTGCGTTCCTTGCGAAAAATTCCAACGCGACTTTGTTTAGCTTACGTGTGCGATAATGGCACCAGTTCGGCAAGTTTTGCATCGATGTTCAAGCCGTACCGAAACAGTCCAAAACGCCCCAAAACATGAGTTTTGGGTCGAATGGAGTGGATTAGGTGCTTCGTTGTGAAAAATTCCGACGCAACTTTGTTTTGCGAACTTTTGCATTAATGGCACCAGTTCGGCCAGTTTCGCGTCGGCTTTTGTGCAGTAACGAAATGGTCCGACACGTCCCAAAACATGAGTTTTGGGTCAAATGGAGTGGATCAGGTGCGTTCGTTGTGAAAAATTCCGACGCGACTTTGTTTAGCGAACTTGTACGATAATGGAACCAGTTCGGCCAATTTCGCATCGACTTTCATGTAGTAACAAAACGGTCCGAAATGCCCGAAAACCTGAGGTTTGGGTCCAATGGAGTGGATTGGGAACGTTCGTAGCAAAAATTCTGACGCGACTTTGTTTTGCGAACTTTTGCGTTAATGGCACCAGTTCGGCTAGTTTTGCATCGGGTTTGGTGCAGTAACGAAACTGTCTGAAACGCCTCAAAACATGAGTTTTGGGTTCAATGGAGTGGATCGGGTGCGTTCGTTGCGAAAAAATTCCGACGCGACTTTCTTTACCGAAGTTGTGCGGTAATGGCACCAGTTCGGCTAGTTTTGCATCGACTTTCGTGCCGTAACGAAACAGTCCGAAATAACACGAAACATGAGTTTTGGGTCCAATGGAGTGAATCGGGTGCATTCGTTGCGAAAAATTCCGACATGACTTTGTTTAGCGAACTTGTGCGGTAATGGCACCAGTTTGGCCATTTTTGCATCGAATTTCGTGCAGTAACGAAGCGGTCCGAAACGCCCCAAAACTCATATTTTGGGTCCAATGGAGTGCATCTGGGGCGTTCGTTGCGAAAAATTCTAACGCGACTTTGTTCAGAGAACTTGTGCCTTAATGGCACTAGTTCGGCCAGTTTTGCATCGTCTTTCGTGCAGTAACGAAAAGGTCCAAAACGCCTCAAAACATGAGTTTTGGGTCCAATGGAGTGGATCGGGTGCGTTCGTTGCGAAAAATTCCGTCGCGATTTCGTTTAGCGAACTTGTGCGATAATGGCACCACTTCGGCTAGTTTTGCATCAACTTTCGTGCAGTAACGAAATGGTCCGAAACACCCCAAAACATGAGTTTTGGATCCAATGGGGTGGATTAGGTGCGTTCGTTGCGAAAAAGTTCGACACAACTTCGTGCACTAATGGCGCTAGTTCGTCCACTTTTTTGCATCGACTTTCGTGCTCTAACGAAACGGTCCGGAAGCCCTAATACATGAGTTTTAGGTCCTATGGAGTGGATGGAGTGCGTTCGTTGCGAAATTTTCCGACACGACTTTGTTTAGAGAACTTGTGCGATAATGGCGCAAGTTCGGCCAGTTTTGCAACGTCTTTCGTGCAATAAGAAACGGTCCGAAATGCCTCAATACTTGAGTTTTGGGTCCAATGGAGTGGATCGGGTGCGCTCGTTGCGAAAAATTCGGACGCAACTTTGTTTAGCGAACTTGTGCGATAATGTCACGAGTTTGGCCAGTTTTGCAACGACTTTCGTGCAGTAACGAAACGGTCCGAAATGCCCCAAAATACGAGTTTTGGGTCCAATGGAGTGGATCGGGTGTGTTCGTTGCGAAAAATTCCGACGCGACTTTCTTTAGCGAACGTGTGCGATAATGGAACCAGTTCGGCAAGTTTTGCATCGACTTTCATGCCGTACCGAAACGGTCCGAAAGGCCCCAAAACATGAGTTTTTTGTCTGGATTGGTTGCGTTCGTTGTGAAAAATTCCGACGCAACTTTGTTTTGCGAACTTTTGCGTTAATGGCACCAGTTCGGCCAGTGTTGCATCGGCTTTTGTACAGTAACGAAATGGTCCGACACGTCCCAAAACATGAGTTTTGGGTCAAATGGAGTGGATCAGGTGCGTTCGATGCGAAAAATTCCGATGCCACTTTGTTTAGCGAACTTGCGCGATAATGGCACCAGTTCGGCCAATTTTGCATCGACTTTCGTGTAGTAACAAAACGGTCCGAAATGCCGAAAACATGAGGTTTGGGTCCAATGGAGTGGATCGGGTACGTTCGTTGCGAAAAATTCTGACGCGACTTTGGTTTGCGAACTTTTGCGTTAATGGCACCAGTTCGGCCAATTTTGCATCGGGTTTGGTGCAGTAACCAAACGGTCTAAAACACCTCAAAACATGAGTTTTGGGTGCAATGGAGTGGATCGGGTGCGTTCGTTGCGAAAAAATTCCGACGCAACTTTCTTTAGCGAACTTGTGCGATGGTGGGACCAGTTCGGCTAGTTTTGCATCGACTTTCATGCAATAACGAAACGGTCCGAAACACCCCAAAATATGAGTTTTGGGTCCAATGGAGTGGATCAGGTGCGTTCGTTGTGAAAAATTCCGACACGACTTTGTTTAGCGAACTTGTGCAGTAATGGCACCAGTTCGGCCATTTTTACATCGACTTTCGTGCAGTAACGAAGCGGTCCGAAACGCCCCAAAACATGAGTGTTGGATCCAATGGAGTGGATCTGGTGCGTTCGTTGCGAAAAATTCTAACGCGACTTTGTTTAGAGAACTCGTGCGGTAATGGCTCCAGTTCGGCCAGTTTTGCATCGTCTTTCGTGCAGTAATGAAACGGTCCAAAACGACTCAAAACATGAGTTTTGGGTCCAATTGAGTGGATCGGGTGCGTTCGTTGCGAAATATTATGACGCAACTTTGTTTAGCGAACTTGTGCGTTAATGGCACCAGTTCGGCTAGTTTTGTGCTGTAACGAAACGGTCCGAAACACTACAAAACATGAGTTTTTCGTCCGATGGAGTGGTTCATGTGTTTTCGTTGTGAAAAATTTAGAAGCAACTTCATTTAGCGAACTTGTGCGCTAATGTACCTGTTCGGCCAGTTTTGCATCGAATTTCGTGCTGTAAAGAAACGGTCCGAAACACCCCAAAGCATGAGTTTTGGGTCAAATGGAGTGGATCGGGTGCGTTTGTTGCGAAAAATTCAGACGCGACATTGTTTAGCGAACTTGTGCGATAATGGCACCAGTTCGGCTAGTTTTGCATCGACTTTCGTGCAGTAACGAAACGGTCCAAAATAACACAAAACATGAGTTTTGGGTCCAATGGAGTGGAGCGGGTGCGTTCGTCGCGAAAAGTTCCGACGTGACTTTGTTTAGCGAACTTGTGCGATAATGGCACCAGTTCGGCCAGTTTTGCATCGACTTTCGTGGAGTAACAAAACAGTCCAAAACGCTCTAAAACATGAGTTTTGGGTCAAATGGAGTGGATCGGGTGCGTTCTTTGCGAAAAATTCCGACGCAACTTCGTTTAGCAAACTCGTGCGATAATGGCACCACTTCGGCCAATTTTGCATCGACATTTGTGCAGTAAAGAAATGGTCCGAAACACACCAAAACATGAGTTTTGGGTCCAATGGAGTGGATCAGGTGCATTCATTGCGAAAAATTTCGACACAACTTCGTGCACTAATGGCGCTAGTTCGGCCACTTTTTTGCATCGATTTTCGAGCTCTAACGAAACGGTCTGGAACGCCCTAATACATGAGTTTTGGGTCCTATGGAGTGGATGGGGCGCGTTCGTTTCGAAAATTTCGGACACGACTTTGTTTACCGAACTTGTGCGATAATGGCACAAGTTCGGCCAGTTTTGCAACGACTTTCGTGCTATAATGAAACGGTCCGAAATGCCTCAATACATGCCAATGGAGTGGATCGGGTGCGCTCGTTGCGAAAAATTCGGACGCAACTTTGTTTAGCGAACTTGTGCGATAATGTCATGAGTTCAGCCAATTTTGCAACGACTTTCATGCTGTAACGAAACGGTCCGAAATGCCCCAAAACATGAGTTTTTGGTCCGATGGTGTGGATCGGGTGCGTTCGTTGCGAAAAATTCTGATGCGACTTTGTTTAGCGAACGTGTGCGATAATGGCACCAGTACAGCAAGTTTTGCATCGACTTTCATGACGTACCGAAACGGTCCGAACCGCCTCAAAACATGAGTTTTGGGTTCAATGGAGTGGATCGGGTGCGTTCGTTGCGAAAAAATACCAACACGACTTTCTTTAGCGAACTTGTGCGATTGTGGGACCAGTTCGGCTAGTTTTGCATCGACTTTCATGCAATAACGAAACGGTCCGAAACGCCACAAAACATGAGTTTTGGTCCAATGGAGTGGATCGGGTGCGTTCGTTGCAAAAAATTCCGACACGACTTTGTTTAGCGAACTTGTGCGATAATGGCACCTGTTCGGCCTTTTTTGCATCGACTTTCGTGCGGTAACGAAGCGGTCCGAAACGCCCCAAAACATGAGTTTTTGGTCTAGTGGAGTGGATCTGGTGCGTTCGTTGCGACAATTTATGACGCGACTTTGTTTAGAGAATTTGTGCCTTAATAGCACCAGTTCGGCCAGTTTTGCATCTTCTTTCGTGCAGTAACGAAACGGTCCGAAATGCTCCAAAACATGAGTTTTGGGTCCAATGGAGTGGCTCATGTGCGTTCGTTGTGAAAAATCTAGAAGCAACTTCATTTAGCGAACTTGTGCGTTAATGGCACCTATTCGGCCTGTTTTGCATCGACTTTCGTGCAGTAACGAAACGGTCCGAAACAGCCCAAAACATGAGTTTTGGGTCAAATGGAGTGGATCAGGTGCGTTCGTTGCGAAAAATTCCGACGCGACATTGTTTAGTGAACTTGTGCGATAATGGCACCAGTTCGGCTAGTTTTGCATCAACTTTCTTGCAGTAACGAAATGGTCCGAAATAACACAAAACATGAGTTTTGGGTCCAATGGAGTGGATCGGGTGCGTTCGTCGCGAAAAATTCCGACGCGACTTTGTTTAGCGAACTTGTGCGATAATGGCACCAGTTCAGCAAGTTTTGCATCAGCTTTCGTGCAGTAACGAAACGGTCGGAAACGCCTCAAAACATGAGTTTTGGGTTCAATGGAGTGGATCGGGTGCGTTCGTTGCGAAAAAATTCCGGCACGACTTTATTTAGCGAACTTGTGCGATAGTGGGACCAGTTCGGCAAGTTTTGCATCGACTTTCATGCAATAACGAAACGGTCCAAAACGCCCCAAAACATGAGTTTTGGGTCCAATGGAGTGGATCTGGTGCGTTCGTTGCGAAAAATTCTAACGCGACTTTGTTTAGAGAACTTGTGCCTTAATGGCACCAGTTCGGCCAGTTTTGCATCGTCTTTCGTGCGGTAACGAAACGGTCCAAAACGCCTCAAAACATGAGTTTTCGGTCCAATGGAGTGGATCGGGTGCGTTCGTTGCGAAAAATTATGATGGACTTTGTTTAGCGAACTTGTGTGTTAATGGCACTAGTTCGGCTAGTTTTGCATCGACTTTCGTGCAGTAACGAAACGGTCCGAAACGCTCCAAAACATGAGTTTTGGGTCCAATGGAGTGGTTCACGTGCGTTCGTTGTGAAAAATTTAGAAGCAACTTTATTTAGCGAACTTATGCGTTAATGGCACCTGTTCGGCCAGTTTTGCATCAACTTTCGTGCAGTAACGAAACGGTCCGAAACGCCTCAAAACATGAGTTTTGGGTTCAATGGAGTAGATCGGGTGCGTTCGTTGCGAAAAAATCCGACATGACTTTCTTTAGCGAACATGTGCGATAGTGGGACCAGTTCGGCTAGTTTTGCATTGACTTTCATGCAGTAACGAAACAGTCCAAAATGCCCCAAAACTTGAGTTTTGGGTCCAATGGAGTGGATCGGGTGCGTTCGTTGTGAAAAATTCCGAAGCGACTTTGCTTTGCGAACTTTTGCGTTAATGGCACCAGTTCGGCCCGTTTTGCATCGGCTTTCATGCAGTAACGAAACGCACTAAAATATGAGTTTTGGGTCAAATGGAGTGGATTGGGTGCGTTCATTGCTAAAAATTCCGACGCGACTTCGTTTAGCGAACTTGTGCGATAATGGCACCAGTTCGGCCAGTTTTGCATCGACTTTCGTGCAGTAACAAAATGGTCCGAAACGCCCCCAAAACAAGAGTTTTGGGTCCAATAGAGTGGATCAGATGCGTTCGTTGCGAAAAATTTCGACACAACTTCGTGCACTAATGGCGCTAGTTCGGCCACTTTTTCGCATCAACTTTCGTGCACTAATGAAACGGTCCGGAACGCCCTTATACATGAGGTTTGGGTCCTATGGAGTGGATGAGATGCGTTCATTGCGAAAATTTCCAACACGACTTTGTTTAGTGAACTTGTGCGATAATGGCACAAGTTCGGCCAGTTTTGCAACGACTTTCTTGCAGTAACGAAACGGTCCGAAATGCCTCAAAACATGAGTTGTGGGTCCAATGGAGTGGATCGGGTGCGCTCGTTGCGAAAAATTCGGACGTGACTTTGTTTAGCGAACTTGTGCGATAATGTCACGAGTTCGGCCACTTTTAAATCGACTTTCGTGCAGTAACGAAACGGTCCGAAACGCCCCAAACATGAGTTTGGGGTCAAATGGAGTGGATCGGGTGCGTTCGTTGCGAAAAGTTCCGACGCGACTTTGTTTAGCGAACGTGTGCGATAATGGCACCAGTTCTGCAAGTTTTGCATCGACTTTCATGCTGTACAGAAACGGTCCGAAACGCCCCAAAACATGTGATGAGGACATCGCCACTAATGATACATCCACACCTACACCAGTATCTACTTCAGCAACACCTCTTGGTCCTATTACTCGCGCTCATGCTCGTCGGCATCAAGTAAGTTCACTCTTAAGCTCAGGTTCATCATATTTAGAGAATGGAGACACGTGCACTCTTTTTTTACTCAGGAACAATGGATTGGATCAAAAGGGAAGAGGCATCGCGCAGGCTGGATTCGGACTGTAGGATAGACATGACTTGTGACGGCCGTCACGACTTGATCCGGACTCCTTTTTTGTCGGTCGAGTACTTTCTGGAAAGCTTATCAAATCTACGTTCCAACGGATCCAGAATCATCTCCATATCTATTTGGAGTCAACCGCAATCCTAGATTTACTACAGAGTCTTTTTCACCCACGGTGCTGCGTCACCCTAATTTGGCCCAACGGGCCGTGTATCAAGTTGAGTCCAAAACGGATGCGTCCTAGGGTTGGAACATGACCCCAGCACCCTTGTAGTCATTCTCCCACTTCTTTATAACCTTTAGCCGCCGTCAAGAACACTCGGGTTTTGTTAGATGCAAGTTTAGCTTTTGCTACTTCCTTGTAGACGCGCGTGCTGATCCAGCCGCCCATCCACTTGTTTTCGGAACCCCATCAATATTGAGATTCGGTTTGAGACCTTCAATTGCATCTTGTAATTTCAGTACTTGTTCTACTTTTCTTGCTAGTTCTTCGATTGCTTGCAGGATGAGTGCCCTAGTGGCCGGGTATCGCGCTCCACAAGATCGCGGCAACCAAAGGAGGTGGTGTATCGGTTGCTAAGGCGCAGCATCCTTGAAAGGCTGTAGTCGGGCCATGAACGTCATCTCCTCCATCAATCGAGTTATTCCACGCCTCTCATCGAAAGATCAGGAATAATCCCTAACGGGTTCACATCAGTTGGTAATCAGAGCAAGGTTGTTCGGTGAGAGACTTCCAATCCTTCGCTATTTTTATTTTCCTACAGTCCAGAAAAAAGCCAAAAATAGTAGAATTTTTTTCCCACCGCAATCCTATAGACCCTTTTGAGCCTTTACTAGTACTGCTTAGTTAGGGCTTGTTGAGTTTTCAGTTGCATCGGTTGTGTCGAGTTGCTGGTCTTAGTTGTAGTCCTTTAGAGTTTTGAGTTCTTGTCACGTTTGGTCACGTAGGCTTCCTTTTCATCATTGTTTTGGCCGAATCAGAATACACTTTGGCTGTGAAGTTCGACTTGGAATCGGTTAAGCGCGTGTTGGCCGAGACCGAGTTGAATTCGGGTAACCTATTCATCTTGCAGTTGCCGAATCTGAGTGTCTCTTTGTTATCAAGTCCGAGTTGGAATCGGTGCCTCCTTGTTATTAAGTCTGAGTTGAATTCGGTGCTGGTTGAATCTGAGTCCGAACTGTGCACTAGAGGCAATAACACTTCCACAGGTCTTGTTGCTGTAGCGCTGATACACTTCATTCCACGGTTGCGGACTTGTTGGTTGCCGTCCCCTCCTAGCAGCAAGGTAAGAATTGGTAAGAACTTGTGCAACAGGTTGAGAGTGAGCGCCTTGCAGTAGCTACACCCTATTAGTTGTAGGGATTTTACTACTTCACTTGTTTTTCTTGTTGTCCTTGTGTTTCTTACCATGGCAGGCTCCGAGGAGGAGGATCATAGCTTGCATCAGTCTCCACGTACCAGGGGCATCATACAACATTTTGAAAAGCAAGTGCAGTGGCATGCAGAGGGACTTGATAATGATATGCAGGTGACGAATGACAAGATTGGACAATTGGAGGCTACGCAGATTGCCACCAACACCAAGCTTACGGGCCTGGAGACAGCGGTCGGCAATATTGACAAGAGTCTCGCTGCTCTTTTGCAGCGTTTTGATGAGCTCCATGCGAAGACCAACGAACAGCGTGATGATTGGGCGGATGAATAAATTGCTGATACTAAACAGGATGAACAAGATGCTCGCCATCGCCGCCAGCTATGCACTAATCGTAGAGGTATGGGTGGTTTTCGCCGGCGTGAGGTACGCAACAATGATGATGCTTTCAGCAAGATTAAATTTAAGATACCTCCTTTTGATGGTACATATGACCCTGATGCATTCATTACTTGGGAAATTGCTGTTGATCAAAAGTTTGCATGCCATGATTTTCCTGAGAAATGCGCGTGTTTGGGCTGCTACTAGTGAGTTCACTGATTTTGCTTCTGTTTGGTGGATAGAACATGGCAAGAAAAATGCTGATGATATGCCACAAAATTGGGATGCTTTGAAACGGGTCATGCGGGCTAGATTCGTTCCTTCTTACTATGCACGTGATCTGTTACATAAGTTACAACAATTGAGGCAGGGCACTAGAAGTGTAGAAGAATATTATTAGGAATTGCAAATGGGTATGCTACGTTGTAATTTAGTGGAGGGTGAGGAACCTGCTATGGCTAGATTTTTGGGCGGGTTAAATAGAGAAATTCAGGACATTCTTGCGTATAAAGATTATACTAACATAACCCGTTTGTTCCATCTTGCTTGTAAAGGTCAAAAGGAGGTACAGGGACGACGTGCTAGTGCTAGGTCTAATGTTTCTGCAGGTAAATCTACATCATGGCAGCCACGCACGACTACTTCTATGGGCAGACGTGCACCTATACCAGCTCCTTCACTGAGTCGTATAGCAGCATCTTCTCCATCCAGCGACAAGCCACGTGCTCCTCCCACCACTTCAGCAACCAAGACTGTTTAGAAGCCAGCCGCTAGTGCTTCCTCGGTTGCATCCACGGGTAGAACAAGGGATGTCCAGTGTCATCGGTGCAAGGGCTTTGGGCACGTGCAGCGTGACTGTCCTACCAAGCGTGTTTTGGTGGTCAAAGATGATGGTGCGTATTCCTCTGCTAGTGATTTTGATGACGATACACTTGTTTTGTTTGCTACTAACCATGCAGGTAATGAGGGACCACCAGACGAACATATTGATGCAGGGGCAGCCAAACACTACGAGAGTCTCATTGTGCAGCGTGTGCTTAGTGCACAAATGGAGAAGGCAGAGCAAAATCAGCGACACACGCTGTTCCAAACTAAGTGTGTCATTAAAGAGCGTTCTTGTCGTATGATTATTGATGGAGGTAGCTGCAACAATTTGGCTAGCAGCGAACTAGTGGAGAAGCTTGCACTCAGCACCAAACCACACCCACACCCGTATCACATTCAATGTCTAAACAACAGTGGTAAGGCTAAGGTAACGAGGCTGGTGCGCATTAATTTTGCAATCGGGTCATATCATGATGTTGTTGAGTGCGATGTTGTGCCTATGCAAGCTTGCCATATTCTGCTCGGTAGGCCTTGGCAATTTGATATGGATTGTGTGCATTATGGTAGATCAAATCAGTTTTCGCTCTTGCACCATGATAAGAAAATTGTGTTGCTTCCTATGTCTCCTGAAGCTATTGTGCGTGATGATACTGCTAGAGCTGCCAAAGCTAAAAGTGAGACCAATAAAATTGTCAAGTCCGTTGCTAATAAGCAAGATGAGATATGCTTGAAAGGGACTTGCTTGCTTGCTACTAAATCTGATATTAATGAATTGATTGCTACCACTTTTGTTGCCTATGCTTTGGTGTGCAATGATGCTTTGATTTCCATTCATGATATGCGGCACTCTTTGCCCCTTGCTGTCGCTAACGTTTTGCAGGAGTATTCTGATGTGTTTCCAAGTGAAATACCAGCGGGGCTGCCACCAATACGAGGGATTGAGCACCAAATTGATCTGATTCCAGGAGCATCGCTGCCCAACCGTGCACCGTACAGGACCAATCCGGAAGAAACGAAAGAGATTCAGCGACAAGTGCAAGAACTACTCGACAAAGGTTATGTACATGAGTCCCTCAGTCCTTGTGCTGTTCCGGTTATTTTAGTCCCCAAGAAAGATGGAACGTGGCGTATGTGTGTCGATTGTAGAGCTATTAACAATATCACAATTCGATATCGACATCCTATTCCACGTTTGGATGATATGCTTGATGAATTGAGTGGTGCTGTTGTGTTTACCAAAGTTGATTTGTGTAGTGGGTACCACCAGATTCGCATGAAATTGGAAGATGAATGGAAAACTGCTTTCAAAACTAAGTTCGGGTTATATGAGTGGTTAGTCATGCCTTTTGGGTTAACTAATGCACCTAGTACCTTCATGCGATTAATGAACGAGGTTCTGCGTGCTTTCATTGGAAAATTTGTTGTGGTCTACTTTGATGATATATTGATTTACAGCAAATCCATGGAGGCACATCTTGATCATTTACGTGCTGTTTTTACTGCTTTACGTGATGCACGTTTATTTGGTAACCTTGCGTCTTTTGCACAGATCGAGTATCTTTTCTTGGCTATGTTGTCACTCCACAGGGAATTGAAGTTGATCAAGCCAATGTGGAAGCTATTCAGGGATGGCCTGTACCAAAGACCATCACACAGGTGCGGAGTTTTCTAGGACTTGCTGGGTTCTATCGTTGCTTCGTGAAGGATTTTAGCACCATTGCAGCACCGTTGAATGCGCTTACGAAGAAGGGGGTGCCCTTTTCTTGGGGCACCACACAAGAGAATGCGTTCACCATGTTGAAAGATAAGTTGACACATGCACCTCTCCTCCAACTTCCTGATTTTAATAAGACCTTTGAGCTTGAATGTGATGCTAGTGGAATTGGTTTGGGTGGTGTTCTTGTATATTTTAGTGAGAAATTGAGCGTACCTGTTCTGAATTATTCTACTTATGATAAGGAATTGTATGCTCTTGTGCGCACATTAGAAACATGGCAGCATTATTTGTGGCCCAAAGAGTTTGTTATCCATTCTGATCATGAATCTTTTGAAACATATTCGTAGACAAGGAAACTGAACGGTAGACATGCTAAGTGGGTTGAATTTATTGAATCTTTTCCTTATGTCATCAAACACAAGAAAGGGAAAGAGAACGTCATCGCTGATACTTTGTCTAGGCGATATACTTTGTTGACACAACTTGATTGCAAGATTTTTGGTTTGGACACAATTAAAACACAATATGTGAATGATGCTAATTTTAAGGATGTTTTGCTGCATTGTAGGGATGGAAAAGCATGGAACAAATTCATCGTCAATGATGGGTTTGTGTTTCGAGCTAACAAGCTATGCATTCCAGTTAGCTCCGTTCGTTTGTTGTTGTTACAGGAAGCGCATGGAGGTGGCTTGATGGGGCATTTTGGAGAGAAAAAAGATAGAGGATGTACTTGCTGGTCATTTCTTTTGGCCAAAAATGAGAAGAGATGTGGAGCGATTTGTTGCACGCTGCACTACATGTCAAAAAGCTAAGTCACGTTTAAATCCGCATGGTTTGTATATGCCTTTACCAGTTCCTAGTGCTCCTTGGGAGGATATTTCTATGGATTTCATGTTGGGATTGCCTAGAACTAGGAAGGGACGTGATAGCGTTTTTGTGGTTGTGGATAGATTTTCCAAGATGGCACACTTTATTCCATGTCATAAAACTGATGATGCTACACATGTTGCTGATTTGTTCTTTCGAGAAATTGTTCGTTTGCATGGTGTGCCAAACACAATTGTTTCGGATCGTGATGCCAAATTTCTTAGCCACTTTTGGAGAACTTTATGGGCACAATTGGGAACTAAGCTTCTACCACTTGTCATCCCCAAACTGATGGTCAAACTGAAGTTGTTAATCGAACCTTGTCTACCATGTTAAGGGCTGTTTTAAAGAAGAATATTAAGTTGTGGGAAGAATGTTTGCCTCATGTTGAGTTTGCTTATAATCGTTCCATGCATTCTACTACAAAGATGTACCCTTTTGAGATTGTTTATGGCTTGATTCCTCGTGCTCCTATTGATTTAGTGCCTTTGTCCACTTCTGAAAAATTGAACTTTGATGCTAAGCAACGTGCTGAACTGATGTTAAAACTGCATGAAACAACTAAAGAAAACATCGAGCGCATGAATTCTAAGTATAAGCTTGCTGGTGATAAAGGTAGAAAATAATTGATTTTTGAACCTGGTGAATTGGTTTGGTTGCACTTGAGAAAGGATAGGTTTCCTGCTTTGAGAAAATCTAAATTGATGCCTCGGGCTGATGGACCGTTTAAAGTGCGAGAACGAATTAATGATAATGCATATAAGCTAGACCTGTCTGTGGATTTGGTTAGTCCCACATTTAACATTGCAGATTTGAAGCCATATTTGGGAGAGAATGATGAGCTTGAGTCGAGGACGACTCAAATGCAAGAAGGGGAGGATGATGAGGACATCGCCACTAACGATATGTCCACACCTACACCAGTATCTACTTCAACAACACATCTTGGTCCTATTACTCGCGCTCGTGCTCGTCGGCTTACCCATCAAGTAAGTTCACTCTTAAGCTTAGGTTCATCATATTTAGAGAATGGAGACACGTGCACTCTTATTTTACTCAGGAACAATGGATTGGATCAAAAGGGAAGAGGCATCGCGCAGGCTGGATTCGGACTGTAGGACAGACACGACTTGTGACGGCCGCCACGACTTCATCCGGACTCCATTTTGGCTGGTCAAGTACTTTCTGGAAAGCTTATAGAATCTACTTTCCAACGGATCCAGAATCACCTCCATATCTATTCGGAGTCAACCGCAATCCAAGATTTACTACAGAGTCCTTTTCAGCCACGGTGCTGCGTCACCCTAATTTGGCCCAACGGGCCGTGTATCAAGTTGAGTCCAAGATGGATGCATCCTAGGGTTGGAACACGACCCCAGCACCCTTGTGGTTATTCTTCCACTTCTTTATAACCTTTAGCCGCCGTCAAGAACACTCGGGTTTTGTTAGATGCAAGTTTAGCTTTTGCTACTTCCTTGTAGACGCGCGTGCTGATCCAGCCGCCCATCCACTTGTTTTCGGAACCCCATCAATATTGAGATTCGGTTTGAGACCTTCAATTGCATCTTGTAATTTCAGTACTTGTTCTACTTTTCTTGCTAGTTCTTCGATTGCTTGCAGGATGAGTGCCCTTGATGAGGACATCAACACCAACGATACTTCCACACCACAAGCTACACCATCAGCTGCGACATCCCCACCACTTGGCCCTATTACTCGTGCTCGTGCCCGTCAACTCAATCATCAAGTAAGTTCATTCTTAAGCTCTTGTCCATTATATTTAGACAATGGAAACACGTGCACTCTTGTTTTGCTTAGGAATGATGGAGAGGATAAGAAGGAGAGGGGATTCGCATGGGCTGGTTTCGGACAGCATGACAACACCATCTTGTGACATCAGTCCCAACTTCATTCGGACTCGGATTGGGCCGTTCCAGTACTTCGCAGAAAGCTTATGAAGTCCTCTTTCAAACGGATCCAGCCTCATGATCAAACCTTTTCGGAGTTGGGCGCAATCGTCTTTTCCTTACAGAGGAGGGTTCTGTCCACAGATGTTGCGCCACCATATTTCGGCCCAATGGGCCATGTATCAGTTGAGCCCAGCAAGGGCGCGTCCTAGGGTTGGGGAGTGACCCTCCCAGGTACTTAGACACCCCAGCCGCCACCAGGGAGAGGGGGTTTTGATTTCACGAACTAGCTGCTGCTACTTCTCCTGGAGCGCGTGTGCTGATCCAGCCACCCGTCTCTTTGTATTTCAGAACTCCACTTTCGATTAATCCATGCTGAGTCTTTGATTCTTCCTTGCGATTTCAGTGCTTGTATGCTTGTTCTTGCGAGTTCTTCGATTTGCTTGCAGGTCGGGTGCCCTCGTGGCCGGTGTCGTGCTTCGCAAGGGCGCGGCGACCAGGGAGGAGGTGTATCGGTTGCTGGCGCAGCAATCCCCCGGTTGCTGAAAGTCGGACCGCCAACGTCCCCTCTTTTCCTCCAAATCGAGTTATCCAGTTCGTCCCTCACCGAAAGATCGGGATTTCCCCCTCGGGGTTCCATCAATTGGTAATCAGAGCAAGGTTCATTGGTGAGAGACTTCCTACCCTTTGCTATTTACTATCCTATAATCCAGAAGAAGCCCAGAAACAATGTTGGAGTAGGTTTTCCCGAGATCCTATAGACCCTTTGAGCCTTTACTAGAACTGCATTGGTTAGGGTTTGTTGAATCTTCGGTTGCTTCGGGTTGTGTCAAGTTGCTGGTCTTAGTTTTAGTCCATTCAGAGTTTCGAGTTCTTGTCACCATCTAGCAACACCCGCTCGCTGAATCCGAGTCATATCAATTGTGCTTGCTTGAAATCTGGATTGCAGACCCTGTGGTGCTGCAATAGGTGCAGTTCAGCCTTACTCAAGAGAGAGAGAGAGAGGGGCTCTCTTCGCAAAAAGTGTATGTGCTGAGTTGCTCAATTGTAATCCCTTGTTCATATAATCAGTTTTGAGTGTTCCCCCCAAAAAAAAAAGAAAAAAAAACAGAAAAAGAAAAAGGAGAGGGGCTGATTCTTACCTTGTTGCTCTTGCTGTTTTGGGTTGGTGCTTTGTGGTTCCTTTGTGTCTAGGCTCGCGTCTCTAATATAGTCTAGGCTAGGACCAGCACAAGACCACCGTCGAACGATTACTCAACTTGCTTCTGTGACTAATGTGGTGCTAGTATTTCCTTGCCATCGTTTAGCCCACCTACAGCTCCACATACTCAACTTTCAGCTTGACAGGAGTTGTTGCTGCAACACTGATACACTCTCCTCCTGGTACCCGACTTGTTTTGCCGACCCTCCTGTGAGCAATGTAAGAACTGGTAAGAGCTTGTACAACAGGCTTAGAGTGAGAGAGCACCACACAGAAATTACATCTAGTAGTCGTAGGGACTTTTCTACTTTACTTGTCTCCTATTTTTCTTTTGCACCTTTCCCATGGGGTTCAGGGAATCAGGACGAGGATGATGAACACCTGCTTACACCTCGCACAAAGGGCATCGTGCAGCATTTTCAGAAGCAAGTAAGGGAGTACACCGATGGAATTGATAATGATTTGCAGGTCATAAATGAGAAGATTGGGCATATGGAGGCCGCGCAGATTTCCAACAACACCAAGCTTGCAGGGTTGGAGACAACGGTTGGTCGCGTGGACAAGAGTCTTGCTGCTATTCTGAAACGTTTTGATGACCTCCACGCGAAGGTCAATAACCAGCATCGTCAAGAGGAAGAGCACAACGCAGAAAATTCAAGGGCTGAATACTCTGCTGACACTGAAGATGAGGATCGAGCTCGGAGACGTCGACGCCAGAACCGTCGAGGTATGGGTGGAGCGCGACCGCGTGAGGTACATAACAATGACAATGCTTTCAGCAAGATAAAATTTAAGATACCCTCTTTTGATGGTAAATATGATCCTGATGCTTATCTTACTTGGGAAATGGCTGTTGAACAAAAATTTACTTGTCATGATTTTCCTGAGAATGCATATGTTAGGGCTGCAACTAGTGAGTTCACTGATTTTGCATCTGTTTGGTGGATAGAGCATGGCAAGAAAAATCCTAATAACACACCGCAGACTTGGGATGCATTAAAAAAAGTTATGAGGGCTAGATTTGTTCCATCCTACTATGCACGTGATTTGTTGAACCAGCTGCAGCAATTAAAACAGGGTACTAAATGTGTAGAAGAATACTATCAAGAGCTGCAAATGGGTACGCTACGCTGCAATTTAGAGGAGGATGTGGAACCCGCTATGGCTAGATTTTTGGGTGGGTTAAACCGGGAAATTCAGGACATCCTTGCTTATAAAGAGTACACTAACATAACCCGTTTGTTCCATCTTGCTTGTAAAGCTGAAAGGGAAGTGCAGGGGCGACGTGCTAGTACCAAGAGTAACATTTCTGCAGGGAGGAGTTTTTCCACGCAACCCCGCTCGAGCATTCCATCAAGCGTACGTGCTGCTGCACCATATTCATCATCACCTCGTACAGCAGCCTCACCTTCCAGCGACAAGCCTCGTGAGAGCCCCGCAAATTCAGCAGCAAAGAGCGTGCAAAAACCGGCTGCACCCACTTCATCGGTGGCATCAACGGGCAGAACGAGAGACATTCAGTGCCACCATTGCAAGGGATTTGGACATGTCATACGTGACTACCCCAGCAAGCGTGTCTTGATCGTCAAAAATGATGGTGAGTACGCCTCTGCTAGTGAGCTTGATAACGATACACTTGCACTGCTTGCGGCTGACCATACAGGAACTGAGAGCTGCCCCGAAGAACATATTAATGCAGCTGAAGCCGACCGCTATGAAAGCCTCATTGTGCAGCGTGTCTGAGCGCGCAAATGGAGAAGGCGGAACAAAATCAGCGCCACTCCTTGTTCCAAACAAAGTGTGTCATTAAAGAGCGTTCGTGCCGCATGATCATCGATGGCGGTAGCTGCAACAACTTGGCTAGCAGCGACTTGGTGAAGAAACTTGCACTTACTACCAAACCACATCCACACCCATATTCCATTCAATGGCTGAATAACAGTGGTAAGGCAAAGGTAACTCAACTTGTGCGAATCAATTTTGCCATTGGTTCATACAAAGATGTAGTTGAATGTGATGTTGTGCCTATGCAAGCTTGTAGTATTCTGCTAGGACGACCTTGGCAATTTGATAGAGATTCTTTGCATCATGGTAGATCAAATCAGTACTCATTTCTATACCATGATAAAAAGATTGTGTTGCATCCAATGACACCTGAAGAGATTATGCAAGATGATGTCGCTAGAGCCAGAAAATTTAAATCTCAGGAACATGCTAAGAGTGAGAACAACAACAATACCAAATCTGTTTTTGCTCCACAAGGGGAGATAACTTTGAAGGGAAAGTGCTTGCTAGCTACTAAATCTGATATCAATGACTTGGCTGCCTCAAACTCATTTGTGTATGCTTTAGTTTGCAAAGATGCTTTGATTTCCCTTCACGATGTGCAGCATTCTTTGCCTCCTGCGGTTGCTAACCTTTTGCAGAAATATTCTGATGTGTTCCCAAGTGAGGTACCACCGGGGCTGCCCCCACTTCGAGGGACTGAGCACCAGATTGACCTCATTCCAGGTGCCTCGTTGCCAAACCGTGCGCCGTACAGGACCAACCCGGAAGAAACCAAGGAGATTCAGCGTCAAGTGCAAGAATTGCTCGACAAAGGTTATGTACGTGAGTCTCTTAGCCCTTGTGCTGTTCCGGTTCTTTTAGTGCCAAAGAAAGATGGATCATGGCGTATGTGTGTCGATTGTAGAGCCATTAATAACATCACCATTCGCTATCGACACCCTATTCCCCGCTTGGATGATATGCTTGATGAATTGAGTGGTGCTGTTCTGTTTTCGAAAGTTGATTTGCGTAGTGGTTACCATCAAATTCGCATGAAATTGGGAGATGAATGGAAAACTGCTTTCAAAACTAAGTTCGGGCTGTATGAGTGGTTAGTTATGCCATTTGGGTTAACTAATGCACCTAGCACTTTCATGAGATTAATGAACGAAGTTCTGTGCGCTTTCATTGGAAAATTTGTTGTTGTCTACTTTGATGATATACTGATCTACAGCAAATCCATGGATGAACATCTTGATCATTTGCATGCTGTTTTTGATACTCTACGTGATGCACGCCTTTTTGGTAATCTTGAGAAGTGCACATTCTGCACGGATCGAGTCTCTTTTCTTGGCTTTGTTGTCACTCCACAGGGAATTGAAGTTGAGCAAGCCAAGGTGGCGGCCATACAAGGGTGGCCTATCCCCAAGACCGTCACCCAAGTGAGAAGCTTTTTGGGACTTGCTGGATTTTATCGTCGCTTTGTGCAGGATTTCAGCACCATTGCTGCACCGTTGAATGAATTAACAAAGAAGGGAGTTCCTTTTTCTTGGGGCGAAGCACAAGAGAACTCCTTCAACATTTTGAAAGATAAGTTGACACATGCACCCCTCCTCCAACTCCCAGATTTTAATAAAACCTTTGAGCTTGAATGTGATGCTAGTGGGATTGGATTGGGTGGTGTTTTGTTACAAGATAGGAAACCTGTTGCATATTTTAGTGAGAAGTTGAGTGGGCCTGCTCTGAATTATTCAACTTATGATAAGAAATTGTATGCTCTTGTGCGAACCTTAGAAACATGGCAGCACTATCTTTGGCCCAAAGAATTTGTCATACATTCTGACCATGAATCATTGAAGCATATCCGTAGTCAAGGAAAACTGAACCGTAGACATGCTAAATGGGTTGAATTCATTGAGTCTTTTCCCTATGTTATCAAACACAAGAAGGGGAAAGAGAATGTCATTGCTGATGCTTTGTCTAGGAGGTATACCTTGTTAACACAACTTGACTATAAGATCTTTGGTCTGCAAACAATTAAGGAACAATACATACATGACAATGATTTTAAAGATGTGTTCCTGCATTGTAGAGAGGGTAAAGCATGGAATAAATTCGTGGTCAATGATGGTTTTGTGTTTAGAGCTAACAAGCTATGCATTCCAGCTAGCTCTGTTCGTTTGTTGCTACTACAGGAAGCACATGGAGGCGGGTTGATGGGACACTTTGGAGCAAAGAAGACGGAGGACATCCTTGCTGGCCATTTCTTTTGGCCAAAGATGAGAAGGGACGTGGAGAGATTTGTTGCTCGCTGCACCACGTGTCAAAAGGCTAAGTCTCGACTCAACCCAAACGGTTTGTATATGCCTTTACCTGTCCCTAGTGTTCCTTGGGAGGATATATCTATGGATTTTGTGGTTGGCTTACCTCGTACTAGGAAGGGACGTGATAGCGTTTTTGTGGTGGTTGATAGATTTTCAAAGATGGCACACTTCATACCTTGTCATAAGATAGATGATGCCACCCATATTGCTGATTTGTTCTTTCGAGAAATTGTGCGTTTACATGGAGTACCAAATACCATTGTTTCTGATCGGGATGCTAAATTTCTTAGTCACTTTTGGAGAACTTTATGGGCTAAGTTGGGGACTAAGCTTTTGTTTTCTACCACTTGTCATCCCCAAACTGATGGTCAAACTGAAGTTGTGAATCGAACTTTGTCAACTATGTTAAGGGCTGTTTTAAAGAAGAACATTAAACTTTGGGAAGATTGTTTGCCTCATATTGAGTTTGCTTATAATCGTTCCCTGCATTCTACTACAAAGATGTGCCCTTTTGAGATTGTTTATGGCTTGTTACCTCGTGCTCCAATTGATTTATTGCCTTTGCCGGCTTCTGAAAAATTGAATTTTGATGCTACAAAGCGTGCTGAATTGATGCTAAAGCTGCATGAAACAACTAAAGCAAACATAGAACACATGAATGCTAAGTATAAGTTAGCTGGTGATAAAGGTAGGAGGCAATTGACTTTTCAACCTAGAGATTTAGTTTGGCTGCATTTACGAAAGGAACGGTTTCCTGAACTACGAAAATCTAAATTGATGCCTAGAGCTGATGGACCTTTTAAAGTGCTGCAACGTGTTAATGAGAATGCATATAAGCTTGATCTTCCTGCAGATTTTGGGGTTAGTCCCACATTTAACATTGCAGATTTGAAGCCATATTTGGGAGAGGAAGATGAGATTGAGTCGCGGACGACTCAAATGCAAGAAGGGGAGGATGATGAGGACATCAACACCAACGATACTTCCACACCACAAGCTACACCATCAGCTGCGACATCCCCACCACTTGGCCCTATTACTCGTGCTCGTGCCCATCAACTCAATCATCAAGTAAGTTCATTCTTAAGCTCTTGTCCATTATATTTAGACAATGGAAACACGTGCACTCTTGTTTTGCTTAGGAATGATGGAGAGGATAAGAAGGAGAGGGGATTCGCATGGGCTGGTTTCGGACAGCATGACAACACCATCTTGTGACATCAGTCCCGACTTCATTCGGACTCGGATTAGACCGTTCCAGTACTTCGCAGAAAGCTTATGAAGTCCTCTTTCAAACGGATCCAGCCTCATGATCAAACCTTTTCGGAGTTGGGCGCAATCGTCTTTTCCTTACAGAGGAGGGTTCTGTCCACAGATGTTGCGCCACCATATTTCGGCCCAATGGGCCATGTATCAGTTGAGCCCAGCAAGGGAGCGTCCTAGGGTTGGGGAGTGACCCTCCCAGGTACTTAGACACCCCAGCCACCACCAGGGAGAGGGGGTTTTGATTTCACGAACTAGCTGCTGCTACTTCTCTTGGAGCGCGTGTGCTGATCCAGCCACCCGTCTCTTTGTATTTCAGAACTCCACTTTCGATTAATCCATGCTGAGTCTTTGATTCTTCCTTGCGATTTCAGTGCTTGTATGCTTGTTCTTGCGAGTTCTTCGATTTGCTTGCAGGTCGGGTGCCCTCGTGGCCGGTGTCGTGCTTCGCAAGGGCGCGGCGACCAGGGAGGAGGTGTATCGGTTGCTGGCGCAGCAATCCCCCGGTTGCTGAAAGTCGGACCGCCAACGTCCCCTCTTTTCCTCCAAATCGAGTTATCCAGTTCGTCCCTCACCGAAAGATCGGGATTTCCCCCTCGGGGTTCCATCAGCCCTAGTGGCCGGGTGTCGCGCTCCACAAGATCGCGGCAACCAATGGAGGTGGTGTATCGGTTGCTAAGGCGCAGTATCCTTGGAAGGCTGTAGTCGGGCCGTGAACGTCATCTCCTCCATCAATCGAGTTATTCCATGCCTCTCATCGAAAGATCAGGAATAATCCCTAACGAGTTCGCATCAACATGAGTTTTGGGTCCAATGGAGTGGATCGGGTGCGTTCGTTGCGAAAAATTCCGACGCAACTTTGTTTTGTGAACTTTTGCGTTAATGGCACCAGTTCGGCTAGTTTTGCATCAACTTTCAAGCAGTAACAAAACGGTCTAAAACGCTCCAAAACATGAGTTTTGGGTCCAATGGAGTGGTTCACGTGCGTTCGTTGTGAAAAATTTAGAAGCAACTTCATTTAGCGAACTTGTGCGTTAATGGCACCTGTTTAGCCAGTTTTGCATCGACTTTCATGCAGTAACGAAATGGTCCGAAATAACATAAAACATGAGTTTTGGGTCCAATGGAGTGGATCGGGTGCGTTCGTTGCGAAAAATTACGACACGACATTGTTTAGCGAACTTGTGCGATAATGGCACCAGTTCGGCTAGTTTTCCATCGACTTTCATGCAGTAACGAAACGGTCCGAAATAACACAAAACATGAGTTTTGGGTCCAATGGAGTGGATCGGGTGCGTTCGTTGTGAAAAATTACGACGCGACTTCGTTTAGCGAACTTGTGCGATAATGGCACCAGTTCGGCCAGTTTTGCATCGACTTTCGTGCAGTAACGAAATGGTCCGAAACTCTCCAAAACATGAGTTTTGGGTCCAATGGAGTAGTTCACGTGCGTTCGTCGTGAAAAATTTAGAAGCCACTTCATTTAGCGAACTTGTGCGTTAATGGCACCTGTTCGGCCAGTTTTGAATCGACTTTCGTACAATAACGAAATGGTCCGAAACACCCCAAAACATGAGTTTTGGGTCAAATGGAGTGGATCGGGTGCGTTCGTTGCGAAAAATTCCAACACGACATTGTTTAGCGAACTTGTGCGATAATGGCACCAGTTCGGGTAGCTTTGCATCGACTTTCCTGTAGTAACAAAACGGTCCCAAATAACACAAAACATGAGTTTTGGGTCCAATGTTGTGGATCGGGTGCGTTCGTTGCGAAAAATTCCGATGCGACTTTGTTTTGCGAACTTTTGCGTTAATGGCACCAGTTCGGCCAGTTTTGCAGCGGCTTTCGTGCAGTAACGAAATGGTCTGAAACACCCGAAAACATGAGTTTTGAGTCCAATGGAGTGGATCGGGTGCGTTCGTTGCGAAAAATTCTGACGCGACTTTATTTAGTGAACTTGTGCGATAATGGCACCAGTTCGGCCAGTTTTGCATCGACTTTCGTGGAGTAACAAAACAGTCCAAAACGCCCTAAAATATGAGTTTTGGGTCAAATGGAGAGGATCGGGTGCGTTCGTTGCAAAAAAATTCCGACGCGACATTGTTTATCGAACTTGTGCGATAATGGCACCAGTTCGGCCAGTTTTGCATCGACTTTCGTGGAGTAATGAAACAGTCCGAAACGCCCTGAAACATGAGTTTTGGGTCAAATGGAGTGGATCGGGTGCGTTTGTTGCGAAAAATTCCGACGCGACTTTGTTTAGCGAACTTGTGCGATAATGGCACCAGTTCGCCAGTTTTGCATCAACTTTCGTGGAGTAATGAAACAGTCCGAAACGCCCTAAAACATGAGTTTTGGGTCCAATGGAGTGGATCGGGTGCATTCTTTGCGAAAAATTTCAACGCAACTTTGTTTTGTGAACTTTTGCGTTAATCGCACCAGTTTGCCAGTTTTGCAT
This sequence comes from Panicum hallii, assembly GCF_002211085.1. Classification (NCBI taxonomy): domain Eukaryota; kingdom Viridiplantae; phylum Streptophyta; class Magnoliopsida; order Poales; family Poaceae; genus Panicum; species Panicum hallii. Next base: position 74,194 of record NW_020356220.1, on the reverse strand, counting down.
CGGCTTTCATGCAATAGCGAAATGGTCCAAGACATTCCAAAACATGAGTTTTGGGTCAAATGGAGTGGATCTGGTGCGGTCGTTGCGAAAAATTCCGACGCGACTTTGTTTAGCGCACTTGCGCGATAATGGCACCAGTTCGACCAATTTCGCATCGACTTTCATGCAGTAACAAAACGGTTCGAAATGCCCGAAAACATGAGTTTTGGGTCTATTGGTGTGGATCGGGTGCGTTCGTTGCGAAAAAATTCCGACACGACTTTGTTTAGCGAACTTGTACGATAATGGCACTAGTTCGGCTAGTTTTTCATCGACTTTTGTGCAGTAACAAAACGGTCCAGAACGCCCTAAAACATGAGTTCTGGGTCCAATGGAGTGGATGAGGTGCGTTCGTTGCGAAAAATTCCGACGCGACTTTGTTTAGCGAAATTGTGCGATAATGGCACCAGTTCGGCCAGTTTTGTAACGACTTTCGTGCAGTAATGAAACGGTCCGAAACTCCCAAAACATGAGTTTTGGGTCCAATTGAGTGGATCGGGTGCACTCGTTGCAAAAAATTCAGACGCAACTTTGTTTAGCAAATTTGTGCGATAATGTCATGAGTTCGGCCAGTTTTGCGTCGACTTTCGTGCAGTAACGAAACGGCCCGAAACGCCCCAAAATATGAGTTTGGGGTCAAATGGAGTGGATCGGGTGCGTTCGTTGCGAAAAATTCCGATGCGACGTTGTTTAGCGAACATGTGCGATAATGGCACCAGTTCGGCAAGTATTGCATCGACTTTTATGCCGTACCGAAACTGTCCGAAACGCCCCAAAACATGAGTTTTGGGTCCAATGGAGTGGATCGGGTGCGTTCGTTGCGAAAAATTTCAACGCAACTTTGTTTTGCGAACTTTTGCGTTAATGGCACCAGTTCGCCAGTTTTGCATCGGCTTTCACGCAATAGCGAAATGGTCCAAGACATTCCAAAACATGAGTTTTGGGTCAAATGGAGTGGATCTGGTGCGGTCGTTTCGAAAAATTCCGATGCGACTTTGTTTAGCGCACTTGCGCGATAATGGCACCAGTTCGACCAATTTCGCATCGACTTTCATGCAGTAACAAAATGGTTCGAAATGCCCGAAAACATGAGTTTTGGGTCCAATGGAGTGGATCGGGTACGTTCGTTACGAAAAATTCCGACGCGACTTTGTTTTGCAAACTTTTGCGTTAATGGCACCAGTTCGGCCAGTTTTGCATCAGCTTTTGTGTAGTAACAAAACGGTCCGAAACGCCCCAAAACATTAGTTTTGGGTCTAATGGAGTAGATCGGGTGCGTTCGTTGCGAAAAAAATCCGACACGACTTTGTTTAGCGAACTTGTGCGATAATGGCAGTAGTTCGGCCATTTTTGCATCGACTTTCGTGCAGTAACGAAGCGGTCCGAAACGCCCCAAAACATGAGTTTTGGGTCCAATGCAGTGGAGCTGGTGCGTTCGTTGCGAAAAATTCTAACGCGACTTTGTTTAGAGAACTTGTGCGTTAATAGCACGAGTTCGGCTAGTTTTGCATCGACTTTCATTCAGTAACGAAATGGTCCGAAATGCCCTAAAATATGAGTTTTGAGTCCAATGGAGTGGATCGGGTGCGTTCGTTGCGAAAAATTCCGACGCGACTTTGTTTAGCGAACTTGCGCGATAATGGCACCAGTTCGGCTAAATTCGCATCGACTTTCGTGCAGTAACAAAACGGTCCGAAATGCCCGAAAACATGAGTTTTGGGTCCAATGGAGTGGATTGGGTATGTTCGATGCGAAAAATTCCGATGCGACTTTGTTTTGCGAACTTTTGCGTTAATGGCACCAGCTCGGCCAGTTTTGCATCGGCTTTCGTGCAGTAACGAAACGGTCCGAAACGCCCCAAAACATTAGTTTTGGGTCCAATGGAGTGGATCCCCGACGCGACTCTGTTTAGCGAACTTGTGCGATTATGGCACCGGTCCGGCCATTTTTGTATCGACTTTTGTGCAGTAAAGAGGCGGTCCGAAACATCCCAAAACATGAGTTTTGGGTCCAATGGAGTGGATCTGGTGCGTTCGTTGCGAAAAATTCTAACGCGACTTTGTTTAGAGAACTTGTTTGTTAATGGCACCAATTCGGCTAGTTTTGCATCGTCTTTCGTGCAGTAACGAAACGGTCCGAAACGCCTCAAAACATGAGTTTTGGGTCTAATGGAGTCGATTGGGTGCGTTCGTTGCGAAAAATTATGACGCGACTTTGTTTAGCGAACTTGTGCGATAATGGCACCAGTTCGGCCAGTTTTGCATCGACTTTCGTGCAGTAACGAAACGGTCCAAAACGCCCCAAAACATGAGTTTTGGGTCCAATGGAGTGGATCAGGTGCGTTCGTTGCGAAAAATTATGACGCGACTTTGTTTAGCGAACTTGTGCGATAATGGCACCAGTTCGGCCAGTTTTGCATCGACTTTCGTGCAGTAACGAAATGGTCCAAAACGCCCCAAAACATGAGTTTTGGGTCCAATGGAGTGGATCAGGTGCATTCGTTGCGAAAAATTCCGACGCGAATTTGTTTAGCGAACTTGCGCGATAATGGCACCAGTTCGGCCAATTTTGCATTGACTTTCGTGCAGTAACAAAACGTCCGAAATGCCCGAAAACATGAGTTTTGGGTCCAATGGAGTGGATCGGGTACGTTCGTTGCGAAAAATTCCGATGCGACTTTGTTTTGCGAACTTTTGCGTTAATGGTACCAGTTCACCCAGTTTTGTATCGGCTTTTGTACAGTAACGAAACGGTCCGGAACACCTGAAAACATGAGTTTTGAGTCCAATGGAGTGGATCGGGTGCGTTCGTTGCGAAAAATTCTGACGCGACTTTGTTTAGGGAACTTGTGGGATAATGGCACCAGTTCGGCCAGTTTTGCATCGACTTTTGTGGAGTAACGAAACAGTCCGAAACGCCCTAAAACTTGAGTTTTGGGTCAAATGGAGTGGATTAGGTGCGTTTGTTGCGAAAAATTCTGACGCGATTTGGTTTAGCGAACTTGTGCGGTAATGGCACCAATTCGGCCAGTTTTGCATTGACTTGCGTGCAGTAACAAAACAGTCCGAAACGCCCCAAAACATGAGTTTTTGGTCCAATGGAGTGGATCAGGTGTGTTCGTTGCGGAAAATTTCGACACAACTTCGTTCACTAGTGGCGCTAGTTCGGCCACTTTTTTGCATCGACTTTCGTGCACTAACGAAACGGTCCGGAATGCCCTAAAACATGAGTTTTGGGTCCAATGGAGTGGATGAGGTGCGTTCGTTGCGAAAAATTCCAACGCGTCTTTGTTTAGCGAACTTGTGCGATAATGGCACCAGTTCGGCCAGTTTTGCAATGACTTTTGTGCAGTAACAAAACGGTCCGAAACGCCCCAAAACATGAGTTTTGGGTCCAATGGAGTGGTTTGGGTGCGCTCGTTGCGAAAAATTTGGACGCGACTGTGACACCCTAGGTGTCAAAATCGTAAAATATTAGGAAAGGATGTAAAATGTATATATTAAAATGTGTGAAATTTGAGTGTATATGTGAAAATAAGGACTTGTGTATAATTATTTCAAAAATATGAGTCCTTTTGTGTAAAATGTTTGAATTACAAAGGTAACTCTTAAATTTCACTAGGGGTCAAAGTGTAAAAATGTTTGTCATCATTACATTACCTGAACTTGCAATTAAGTCCAAAAATACATGAAATTTATCTAACTTAGGACAAAAACTTTGAAAAGTTTAAGTTGAGTCCAAAATTTTAAAATAAAGCTCCATCCCTTAAGTTTTTGTAGTTGAACCCTAAATAGAAGTTGTAGGGTTTGAAAAGTTCTACAACTTTTATTTCGACCATTTTCCCATTTAAGCTTTAGAACAGTGGGAAATTTAGGTTTACAGTGAGGTCCCTAGAATTTTTAAAATCTCACAACAGCCCCTGGCGCCCCACTGTTCTTCTTCCTCCTCTGCTTCCCCTCTGCCGCGTGACTACGCCGCCGCAGGTCATCGTGCCGCGCCGCCCGAGGCTCCCACCTGCCACCCCTGACCCCCACGCGTCGCCCCCGAGCCCGCCCACTGCCTCTTCTCCTTCCTGCTGGCTTCCCCCGAGCGCGCCACGCCGCCGCCCGAGCCGCCAGCAGCTGCTTGCCGTCGCCGCCGCCACTCACCATCGTTGCCGCTCTGCTGGTGCCATTTTCTACTCTAGTAGCTCCCCTGCATCGCCTTTAGGCTGGCCGCCGCTCTAGCTCCTCCCCTCTGGCTCTTCCCCGCGCGTGCCACGCCGCCCCGCCTCTGCTCAAGTTCTGCCCGGCCGCCACCTTGCCATCGTCGTGCCTAGCCCCCGTGCGTGCTTCCCCACCCTTCCTTGCTTGTATAAAACACTCAGTAGCTTCTCCTCCCTCCATTTCGCTCTCTCCGGCACTCGCATTCCACACCGAGCTTTGAATCCACCATCGCCGCTCGAGTTCTTCTCCGGCGACTTCACTGCTCACCGTGAGTAGACCACCCCAGCTCCTCCCGATCCACGACAACCCCTCCTCTAGCTTCGCCATGATCCCGTGAAGCTCACCAGCACCTCCATCGCCGCCCTTAAGCACTGCATCCACCTCGCCGATGAGCTCCCCTTTCGCCGCCTATCCGGGTCACCGTGGGAACGCGTCTTTCCGACTGTCCTAGCTCCCGACAAACCGCTTAGGAGAACCGCCTCGACCCCCTAAAGCTTTTCCCCTACCTCCGATCCACCACCGGTGAGCCGCCACGCCGGAACGCCGCCGCCGTGATCAAGCTCCATCACCGCCGCCTCGGTTCACCGCCGTTCCACCCCCTCCGGTCACCCCCGACCTGCACATCACCCCCAGCAAGGTTCGCCCTAGTTCCTTGAACCTTCCTGGCCGGTTCCCCCTCACCGCCGGCGACCGCCGTCGCTGGAATTTGGCCGGCACATCTCAGCCTCTCTGTCCCGATGAGCAAGGACCCAATTGCGTTGATTTGAATCTTCCCGAGGGCCTGGCTGCAAGATTCCAGTCCCTCCCCTCATTTCAAAATTAGTGATCTTTGGAAATTTGTAGAAACTTGTAGGAAATTCAGAAAAATGTCAAACAAGTTTCGTTTGAATCCTTGAAGTGAATTCTACAACTTTGATGTTATAACCTTGAACTGATTAGGTGAATATTTTGAATGAGAATAAATACTAGGAAATGGGTATGTTAATTAGATCTTTTGATTCATATCTGTGCTGTTAATGAAATTTGAAACACAAGGTGTGTATCCCATGTATAGTCTCATGTAAAATTTGTAGACTCATAACTATTTTCTAGCGATGGTATTCAAGTATCTTTGTTTTAAATTGATGAAGAGCTTTAGGATTTAGTTAAGGGTGAATCTGTTAGTGTTTGTAGCTGAAATTTTTACCCTAACCTTCTTTCAGTATGTATAATCTATGATAAAAATTTGAACATTAGTAACATAGAGTAGCTTAAGTTATGAATTTAAGCTTAGATTAAAAGATAATCCAAAAATAATAAGTTCTAGTTTATGAAAATTTATGAAATTAAGTTAGAGAGTTAATTTTGGGTAGTCTATCATGTTCACAAATTTTAGCACAAGGTCTAGTGTAAAACTTCTGTTATAAATAGATCTTAATATCATAATGCTAATTTTGTTTATTTTATAGCATAATTGCTATAGGGATAAAAACTTTGATAAAATTACAGTAGCTTAGATACAGATCAACTTGTCCCTAGTAAAAATTTCAACTTCATTGCTGCAGTAAATTAGTCTATAAAAATAGTTCATGTTTACATATGCAACATTAGATTGAATTTGCTACTAAATAAAATATTCTAGGAATGTTGTGATAAACTTATTCAAATTAGTAATCATTCCTAACTTAAGGTTTTAATATTAACCAAGAATTTAAATAATAATTTTTGAAGAAGACCATTAGTCTAATTGATAAAATTTAGGGGCATTAGTTAAATAAAGTAGGATCTTTTCCCAATGCCACTTAATGTAATTAGCATAGTTGCTTAAGGTAACTTAACATGTCATTTAGTGTAATTTGGTAATTATGTTTATACTCGATAAATGATTGCCCAACATAAGAATGAATGAGATGCTGCTAAATAGAATGTTTGTTTGTTGGATTGCAACTTTATCGTGAAATAAAAACATGAACATTTCTCAATTATAATGTTTGCATATCATATAGACTCAACCACTCTTGCTGACGGAGACTACCAGTTGACCCCAGAACCAGAAGGGGATAATTCTGAAGATCCCGGAAACATTATCAGAGATATAACTGAAGCCCCCAACCCCGGTTCCGATAATTTTAGTATTGACATCTCTGACCCCAGCCCCACCAACGAAGGCAAGCCTCGGACATAAACCGCTATTTTTGCTACACTGCAATTTATACATTCATATATATCTACTTGTGCATTAAGTTTCTAGGATTTGTATTGAAACTTTAGTTGCGTATTCCTAGGAACCTATGTATTGAATACTAGAGATAGAGTCCGACTAGCTGCTAAGCTAATAGGACCGGTAGAAGTCGAGTGATTCCCTATCACTCGCGAGTTTTATAGGAGTTGCAATGTTTACATTCCTGCAACCACTACAAGGATGACGGACGGGGTTGTGATTATGATTCATGACCTTGGTAAAAACCCCGTCTGTGTTGATGAAAATTTGATAAGGTCGCAGTGTGTGGTAGCGGTGGTTAAGCGTTTGAAAGTACTAGCCACATGCCGCGAAATATGGTAAGCGGTAAGCCTAGTAACCGATCGGCCCGAGGAGTGGACATACCCCCCACCACTCGTAATTTGGTTTTTCACACGCACCGATGTGCGGGAGTACGTTCCGCACAGCGGACAGGAGTACGGTCATGTAGTCGCGCTACAGACGTATGTCCTGCACATTGGATGTGCGTACGGTCCTACAGTCGCTTGTGGTGGCACTGATCCACGAGTCGGAATGAAAGGCAAACGGTTGCTTCGGAATAATCATTGGATGTTCCAAGCGTGTGAGTTAGGTTTACCCTTGCAAGGTTTTGAAATTCGATTCAGAATCGTCCGTTTCTCGCGGAGATTGAGACTGCTTGATCCCTTTGCCACATAGAGTAACAAGAGCAACCTTATGATGGTCAAAGATGATGTTTGTTTAAAGGATTCTACCATGCTTGAATTGTTATAGTTGCTTACCTAGAATGGATAATCAACTAGAACCTAAAAACTAAAAGTTGAAATTAAGGATCTACTTTTTGTTGCTTTTCAGCTAAAAACTATACCTAAAACTATTACAAACCTTCATAGTCTAGTTACATGGCTAAGTATACCATGAAACGGGTAAGCCTTGCTGAGTATTAGCATACTCAGCCTTGCATTGTGACTTTTGTTTCAGGTAATCCCCCTGAGGACTCTACTCTACCCGTGCCATGGCCCTATGCTCTTCCCAATGGTTGGTCCGTGGAGTGGGATCCGTCCCCGGCCAACACAGGTCCCTCCGAGTGATGTTGAGCATGGGCTTAGCTCAAACATCCATTGTGCGATGTTTGTAGTGTCGCGTTTTGTTTTTCGCTGCAGATACTTCAACCTAAACAGTATTGTACAAATTTGTACTAGCTAGGTCTTGCTACGATGTTTGAATACTAATGTAATATTATGCCTATGATGTAAAAATGGTTGGCAGTTGTATCTCTGGACTCGCCTTCGTGCGAGGTATCTTGTTTTGATCCTGTGATAGGTGGTTTTATCGGGACTTTACCCGACAGACCATGGAGTTACACCGTTTGAAGTGCGGTTGAGCTGTTAATGCCTTCCGGGAAAGGATCAGTGCACTTGAGCTGGTATAATTCAGGTTGGTTCTGCCACAGCTAGTATCAGAGCTAACAAGTGTACACTGGAGATATAAATTGCCTTAGAAATGTTTTTAATATAAAATTTGACCAACAAAGTATTTGGCAAAACTACGTTGGTTTCGTTAAGGATTGTGCTTAGTACGTAAAGCTCTAGGGTAATGTTTATTAAGGGAATTAGAGGTAGCTATAGTATATAACTTTAACTACCAGCATTACCTTCCTGTCAAAACTTAAATTCATGCAGAACCCAGCTTTACTTTATGTAACGACACTTTCGATGGTGAGGTAAGAAGGTAAGGATCCTCAGCTAACTGGGGAGTTAGCATTCCCGTCGGTGATGCGAACCGAACGCTGTTTCTCAAGCAGTGGCCTACTTGAGATGCTGCCAATATATCAACTTAGGTTGAATATATTGGGAGTATATGGTTCGGCGCAGGGTATGGCGATCGCTGTTCATACCCCCACATTTTTTCGGTACCCTCGTGAATATGTTGTTTCTGTAACATATGTTAACGTTGTCTGTACGGCGGTAATTGTACAGATGCTGTTTCTATAGTGAACAGCAATGTTTGGGGACGCTTTCATGATATGCTGGCATGAAAGGTTCATGATATACCTTGTGGTTTTCTGCAGGTACGCTAACTACGAATCGATAGGTTCTGAACGGTTAGGATTTGTCGACTAGATATTATAGGGAGAGACATATCTGTATTATGCCACCGTAACTAACCGCGTAAGTCCAAAGATATTTGGCAGTTATTTTGGTTTGTGAGGACGTTAGTGCGTGCATACATCTTTGAATTGAATGTAAATTAAACTCAGGTCTATGTTGTGATGGGGATATTTAGGGTGTAGTGATCCATAAGAGCAGTATCGAAATGATCACACAGCCATAGAGTTTAGTATCTCGATATCCTTGTTTCATCCGCCAAATCTATCATAATTATCTGATCTCCAGTCCTTGCTATAACCAGGATCAAATATCTTGTTTTAGTTACCTTGGATGTCTATCTTGGTGCATTCCAACATTTCCATGTCTGATTCACATCTTTCCACAACCTTTATCAAACTTCAGGAAATTTACATCCTATCTAACATTTGAATCCTTTTGATTCAGATGGCAGATGCTCAGAGGATTTATTGGGATGCTGAGGGATGTGCTCACACCGCTTGCCTACATTGGGTAGGGTTTTCGAAAATTTTGTGGGATACACTTCGTATATTTCACTATCGGTACCCACCCCAATATAAGGGTCGTGAGTTTACGGAGGTCGGAGTCCCTCGATGCCGTGCCACTGTTACTGTTCCCCAACATCCTATCCTTGGGTGGCAATCTCTTGAGATAGAGGTTGTCGGATATCGTCTTGTGGATGCTTTTGAAGCAGCAGCCCTCAAGGCTATTACTACCTTTTGTGAACAGCATCCGGAGGAAGTCGCAGCATATCCCATTGGATTATTTCCGGCAGTTTTCGCACATGATGCTGAGTGGAACTACAGAACAAACTATTTCGGATATTTAGTTGGAAATTTCGCCGAAGAGACTCTCAAGGCAGTAATAAGGTATATGAATGCTCAGTATCGCTTTCAGTCACTTACGCAAAAGAGTAAGGACGAAATGGTGAATCTGGCCCAGGATTTTCATAGGGACCTTACCCTGAAAGATGACCAGATTCATTCACTTGGTCAAGGAATTGCCGGAAGGGATACTACTATTGGATATTTGGAGGTGCAAATCTTGGAGGGTGATGCTCAGATTCTCCAGCGCAACACCGTAATTGACTTTTTGTAGAACAAGTCCATGACTTGAACCAAGAATTAGGTGACGCCCTTGGACATATTGAGATGCTCCAAGAACAACAAATGCCTCCTCTTGTGCCGAATGAGTTAGAAGAAGAAGAAGATTCAGAAGAAGAACCTGAGGAAATAGAAGGCGTGTCGGAGATAGATTCAGAAAATGGAGATCCAGAACCCAATCCTCAGCTCAATAATTCTTCATCCAGTAGCCATTCTTCATCTGGCAGCCAGTCTTCTATGGGCAACCTCGACGACCTCTAGTTCATCTTTGTCGTCGATATCTTAGATGTGTTTAGTGTACCATGGTGTGACATAGGAACTGTGTAAACTAGCATGACCTAAGGGCCACTTGTTATACTATATGTGGCAAGATTAGGTATGGTTGAATGGTAATGGGTAGATTACCAAGTTGTAATATACAGACCACCAGTTATGATCTATAAATTCGAGTTTCTGTTCAGCTATCTATCGATCTGTCAATCTGTTGTGCTATCTTCATATGTTTTCTCTCTATGCGGTATGTTCTGAAAATGGAAGCAAGGATAATCTGATGTGATGGACATCTTCCATGTTTTTCAGATGGTTGGTGCTACGCGTGGAACTCCTGAAGGTTTCCGGCCAGACCAGGCTAGCGGTTCCCAACAACCGCCACCACCAACCCCAAATCTTGCCAAGGTTATGGCTCGACAGACTGAGCTTCTCAATCTGTTAGTGCAGGCACAACAGAACCAACACCGTCAACAATCATGAGGAGGTCGTGATGACCTCAACCCCCAAGTGGCAAGCTATCAGGATTTCCTCAGCACTCAGCCCCCATTTTTCAGGAAGGCTGAAGAACCTTTGGATGCCGACGCCTGGCTTCATACCATTGAATTGAAGTTCGCCCTTCTTACTATACCATGTGCGGACTCAAGCAAAGCTCATTTCACCGCCCAGCAACTTCGCGGTGCTGCCCGCATATGGTGGGATAATTTTTGCGCCATGCAGCCCGCTAGACATGTTATCTCCTAGAAGGAATTCAGGAACGCCTTCAGGGCACATTACATTCCGGGAGGACTACTGGAGCGAAAGTTAAATGAATTCTTGGCACTTACCCAAGGCACTCGCACGGTACTTCAGTATGCACAGACTTTTAATCATCTGTGCCTGATGAGGACATCAACTACAACACGAGTATGTCTACGCCAGCAGCACCTTTTCCAGCGACACCAGATGCTCCTCCACCCCAGGCGCCACCTCCTTCTGGGCCAATCACTCGGGCCCGTGCAAGAGAACTGAACTTCGTCATGCTACTGAAGAACGAAGGCCCAGAAGAATAGATGCTAGCCCAACAGAGGCCCTTGCGTGGGCGCCTAGGGCTGACCACCACTAGGGGCTGCGCCCCCTCCCTGGCCGCCCCTTTCCTAGGGTTGCGCCCCTCTCTTCCTCTATTAAGATAGAGGCATCATTGCTTTCCAGACTTGAGTTTTGTTTTACATCTAGCTTTAGCTACTCTTGAACACGCGTAAATACGCGCTGTCCTTGTGAGATTCAGAACTCCACCTTCGAGTGATATTGTGATTGCTCGCATCTTTTTCTTGTTCGTTCTTCGATTGCGTACAGGAAACGATCTTCGTGATCAGGCTGATCTTGCATCAACAAGGTCGGTAACCACAGGAAGTTGGTTCAGCGATTGCATTGGCGCTTTGGGCTCGCTCGTCGTAGTCGGATCGTGAGGGTCATCTTCCACCAGATCGAAATTATCTCCACTCACCGAAAGATCGGGCACTCCGACTCTATCAAGTGGTATCAGCTTTCCAGGTTGATCGGTGAGTTTCTCGAGTGTTTTTTTTCCCTTCCTACAGTCCACAAAAACCAAAACAAAAATTTATTTTCAGGTTAGATCTTGTCCCAGCAACCTTTTTCGCCTCGCGCATTCTTTCAATACTTTGCGTTGTACACTTCAATTGTTGCTGGTTACTTATGTTTTTGTTTTCTCATCGCCTTGTTCCTGTCTCTTCACACCTAGTGCGCCGCCCTTCCATCTTGCTGCTCGCCTTCCTTTTTGCCGTAGCGCCGCCGGCCCTGTTCATCCTCCCGCACGCCTGTGTGAAAGGAAAGTCAAAAAAAAAGGAAAGAAAGCAATCGAAAAAAAAGGAAAGTAAAAAAAAAAGAGGAACGGGAAAGGAGTCCGGGCAGAGGATGGCCGCAAATCCCCCTTACACACGTTGGGACCGATTCAGACTCGATCGCCCCTTCCCTCCACGCCACCTCCACAACGCACCGTGACCGACTCGGTCACCTGCCCAGGTCACATTTCCCCCCCCCCCACCTTTATCCATGCCGTGCCAGTTTTTCATATCCGTATCTCTCTTTCTTGGTACCATATTCTGAGGTTCGCCTTATTCTTCTTTTTACCGGAATACCCCTGTATTTTCGGAAAAAGTGTGTGTCGTAACTTACTGTTTTAGATCCTCTGTGTTCATATTATCAGTTTTGAGGACTCCTGGCAAAAAAAAAAGAATAGAAACGCAGAAACAAAAAAGGGGGAAACCGAAAGGAGGTTACCTTCATTTGGGCGTATTCCGCAGGACGCCCAGGTTCCTTGTTTTCTCTCTTGTGTTTTTCCTTTACCCCCCATACCCTTGTTCAACTTTTGCACTTTGTTTCCAGCAGCTTTGATTACGTGTTTGGCACTATAATTCAACCTTGCATTATTGTTTGATTGCACTAACCCTTGAATTGAGTGCAGCCTACCCAGAACTCCACATAGTTCTACGACGAGCAGACTTTGTTTCTCCAGGCAATCGCTCCTCCAATCTTTCACCGGTTCTACCTGTTGGTTGCAGATCACCCCTGTGTGCTTGGTAAGAACGGATAAGAATTTGATAACAGCACTACTGTGAGTGCCTTGTGAGCCGTTACACCCTTGTTGTCGTAGGCTTTGTTTTTGTGTTTGCGCTAACTATGGCAGGAGACGAAGGCACAACGGATGAACAGCTGCAGGACATGCGGACACGAGTTGACGGACTTGCTGCGGACATCAAGACGATGCATGAACGGCTTGACTCGACGATCACGTCATCGACCGAGAGGTTCGATCAGCTCGACCTCGCTCAGACGGCCGCTAGGACCACGCTCGACACCATCGTGGCACGGCTAGACGCATTGAACACAACGATCACGGAGTTGCAGCAGGATTATGGCGGTGACATGGAGCCGGAAGAGGGAGCTCGCCGCGGTTGTGCCCGCCGTGTGGTACGTGATCAACATAATGACCCATTTGCTAAGACTAAATTTAAAATTCCATCTTTTAATGGCAAATATGATCCTGCTGCATATCTTGATTGGGAATTAGAGGTCGACCAGAAATTTTCATGCCATGATATTCCTGCTAGTTCTCAAGTTAAAGCTGCTATTAGTGAATTTACTGATTTTGCTTTAATTTGGTGGCGTGAATATAAGCAAAAACATCCCCCTCCCACCACTTGGACTCAATTAAAAGCTGCCATGCGACACAGATTTGTCCCTTCATATTATGCACGAGATTTGCTTGAAAAAATGTAGTGCTTTCGACAAGGTCAACAATCTGTTGAGGACTACTATCAGGAGCTACAAAAAGGTATGATTCGTTGTGGTTTGTTTGACACAGACGACGCTGCTATGGCACGTTTTCGCGGTGGTTTGAACCGCGAAATTCAGGACACACTTGATTATAAGGAATATAATGATATGACCACATTGTTTGCATATGCTTGCAAAGCTGAACGTGAAGTGCAGGGTCGCCGCTCGAAGACATTTTCTAACTCTTTTGCAGGAAGAAGCCCGGCAACCAGCTCAGCGCCTGCCCTGCATGCGCCATCCACGACCAACACTACACCGCGCGAGAGGCCGGCCAAACCTGCAGCACCCCCGTCCACAGGCGCTGCTCCTTCCACAGGACGTACACGGGATATTCAGTGCCATCGTTGCAAAGGATTTGGGCACATGATTCGGGACTGCCCAAACAAGCGCACCTTGCTCATACGTGACAATGGTGAGTACTCTTCCGCTAGTGATTCCGAGGACACTCATCATACTATGCTTGCCACTGACCATGCAGCTAAGGCGGAGGTACATGTCAACCCGGGCGACGCCGATAGGTATGAAAGTCTTGTTGCGCAGCGTGTTCTTAGTACACAGGTCGTCCCGCCCGAGAAGAATCAGCGACACACTCTGTTCCATACAAAGGGCGTTGTGCAGGAGCGGTCGATTCGCATCATCATCGACAGCGGCAGCTGCAACAACTTGGCGAGTACCGTGCTGGTCGAGAAGTTGTCATTACCCACTCGTAAGCATCCGAATCCATATCATATTCAGTGGGTTAATGATGGTGGTTGTTGATAGATTCTCCAAAATGGCTCATTTTATACCATGTCATAAGACTGATGATGCTAGCAGTGTTGCTGAATTGTTCTTTTGAGAGATTATTCGTTTGCATGGTATTCCGAATACAATAGTCTCTGATCGTGATGCTAAGTTTCTCAGTCATTTTTGGAGATCACTTTGGAATAAAATGGAAACTAAATTGCTGTTTAGCACAACTTGTCACCCTCAGACTGATGGACAAACTGAGGTGGTTAATAGAACTTTGTCAACCATGCTTAGGGCTGTTTTAGACAAAAATTTGAAACGTTGGGAAGATTGCCTGCCTCATGTTGAGTTTGCTTATAATCATGCAACACATTCTTCTACAAAGATGTGCCCTTTTCAGATTGTTTATGGTTATATTCCTCGGGCGCCTATTGATTTGTTTTCGCTTGTTGCTGCGGATGCCCCACACATAGATGCTGTTGCCCATGTTGAACACATGATTAATTTGCATGAACAGACTCAACAAAACATTGCTGCTGCTAATGCTAAATATCAGGTTGCTGGTAGTAAAGGTCAAAAACTTGTTACTTTTGAACCTGGTGATATGGTTTGGTTGCATTTGAGAAAGGATCGGTTTCCTACTTTACGCCGTTCTAAATTGATGCCTCGTGCTGCTGGTCCTTTTAAGGTGCTAACCAAGATTAATGATAATGCTTATGTCCTTGACCTGCCTGCGGAGCTTGGTGTTTCCACTAGTTTTAATGTTGCAGATTTGAAGCCATATGTGGGCGAGGATGAGGAGTTGCCGTCGAGGACGACTTCAGTTCTAGAAGGGGAGGATAATGAGGACATCAACTACAACACGAGTACGTCTACGCCAGCAGCACCTTTTCCAGCGACACCAGATGCTCCTCCACCCCAGGCGCCACCTCCTTCTGGGCCAATCACTCGGGCCCGTGCAAGAGAACTGAACTTCGTCATGCTACTGAAGAATGAAGGCCCAGAAGAATAGATGCTGGCCCAATAGAGGCCCTTGCGTGGGCGCCTAGGGCTGACCACCACTAGGGGCTGCGCCCCCTCCCTGGCCGCCCCTTTCCTAGGGTTGCGCCCCTCTCTTCCTCTATTAAGATAGAGGCATCATTGCTTTCCAGACTTGAGTTTTGTTTTACATCTAGCTTTAGCTACTCTCGAACACGCGTAAATACGCGCTGTCCTCGTGAGATTCAGAACTCCACCTTCGAGTGATATTGTGATTGCTCGCATCTTTTTCTTGTTCGTTCTTCGATTGCGTGCAGGAAACGATCTTCGTGATCAGGCTGATCTTGCATCAACAAGGTCGGTAACCACAGGAAGTTGGTTCAGCGATTGCATTGGCGCTTTGGGCTCGCTCGTCGTAGTCGGATCGTGAGGGTCATCTTCCACCAGATCAAAATTATCTCCACTCACCGAAAGATCGGGCACTCCGACTCTATCAGTGCCAATATGCAGGCTATCATGCGGACAATGATGCCAAGAAGCAGGATCGTTTCCGTTGTGGCCTCAGTACCAAACTCAAGGAACGCCTGAAACTTGTGAAGGCTAATACTTTCAGTGAGCTGGTTAATATGGCCTTAACTCAGGAGGATTGCATCACGGCACATCGTGCCGAGAAGAAACGAAAGACCCCCACTGGATCCTCGAGTGCTCAGTCACCGAGGTATCGTATGGTTCCCAACGCACCGATTAGAGCACCGCAGTGGAATGTCCCACCTGGCAGATTTGTCTTCCGGCCACCCCAACAGCAAGGAGGATATAGACCTCCTGTGCCTCCGCAACAGCCGCAACAGTTTGGCCCACATCCAAATAATCAACTGTTTCAGCAGAGGAGCAGCACCAATCGCTGTTTCAATTACGGTAGTGCGGACCACTTCATCAAAGATTGTCCTCGGCCCAGGAAGCCTAATCAAGGGTAGAGTTCTAATCAGAACAACTAGGGCAAGGGAAAGAAGCGAGTAATGCAAGTCCGGTAAGGGCGAGTCAACTTCACCACCCTTGCAGAACTTCCAGAAGGAGCCCCCATAATGACGGGTACATTTTCTATCGACTATAAACCCGTTATTATCCTATTTGATTCCGGTGCAACCCATAGTTTTATTAGAAACAAATGTGGTGCCCAAGTGGGACTTGATTCTTGTCAAGCCAAGGGGTCGTACATGATTTCTACCCCCGGGGGAAAGATTGATTCCAATCAATTGATTAGATATGTGCCAATCATACTTGGGTTGGATTGGATGACAAAACATAAGGTGTTGTTAGATATCGCCTCCCGAGTTATTGAGATTGATTCACCATATGATGGAGCCACTACCCTCTATCTACCCCAACAAGAGTATTTTCACTCTTGCGTTTATGCAACCACAGACATCAAATTAGAAGACATACCTATAGTCTGTGAGTATCCCGATGTCTTTCCAGACGATTTGCCTGGAATGCCACCAGATCGGGATATCAAGTTCATTATTGAGCTCCAACCTGGCATAGCTCCTATTTCCAAGAGACCATATCGAATGCCGCCCAATGAATTGGCCGAGCTAAAAATCCAACTTCAAGATCTTCTGGACAAGGGTTTCATACGGCCAAGTGCTTCACCTTGGGGATGCCCTGCTCTCTTTGTAAAGAAAAAGGATAATAGCTTAAGGCTATGTGTCAACTATCGTCCACTCAATGCGGTCACTATCAAAAATAAGTACTCTCTTCCCCGCATTGGTATCCTATTTGACCAACTAGCTAGAGCCAAAATCTTCTCTAAGATTGATCTACGCTCTGGTTACCATCAGATCAAAATCAAGCCTAACGATATTCCAAAAACAGCTTTCTCGACCAGATATGGACTTTATGAATATCTGGTTATGTCTTTTGGACTCACTAATGCACCGGCATACTTTATGTATCTTATGAATTCAGTCTTTATGCCGGAGCTTGATAAATTTGTTGTGGTTTTCATCGACGATATTCTAATATACTCTTAAGACTGAAGAAGATCATGTTAATCATATACGTGTCATTCTTCAACGACTATGTGATCACCGCCTTTATGCCAAATTCTCTAAATGTGAGTTCTGGCTTGATAGTGTGAAATTTCTGGGGACATACTATCTCCAGTGAAGGCATATCGGTTGATCCCACTAAAGTTCAAGAAGTTATGGATTGGAAGCCTCCAACTTCGGTCCATCAAATCCATAGTTTCCTTGGATTGGCAGGATATTATCGCCGATTCATTCCAGACTTCTCCAAAATAGCCAAACCCATGTCTGAGCTACTCAAGAAAGAGATTAAATTCCATTGGGATGATAAGTGTGAAGAAGCATTTCACACATTGAGAAAGCTTCTAACCACTGCTCCAGTGTTAGCTTAGCCAGATAATACCAAGCCTTTCGATGTCTATTGTGATGCTTCCGAAACCGGACTTGGTTGTGTGCTTATGCAAAACAACCGGATTATTGCTTATGCTTCCAGAGCACTCCGGAATCATGAACAAAATTATCCAACCCATGATCTTGAGTTAGCAGCTGTTATTCATGCTCTCAAGATTTGGAGACATCATCTTATGGGCGCCAAGTGTAACATTTACACTAACCATAAGAGCCTCAAATACATCTTTACTCAAGCTGACCTAAATATGAGGCAAAGGCGTTGGTTAGAACTAATCAAGGACTATGATCTTGAGGTGCACTACCCTCCCGGCAAAGCTAATGTGGTTGCGGATGCACTAAGCCGCAAGGCACATTGTCATTGCTTAACCATAAAAATCTTCAGTGAAACTCTCTGTTATCAAATGAGGAAACTCAATCTGGAGATCATTCCTCAAGGTAGTCTGAATCTCCTATCTATTGAACCTACTCTACAAGATAGAATCATCATGTCGCAAATGCATGATGAAGGCATCAAAATTATCAAACAGAAACTATCTCAAGGAGAAGCAAAATATAGGTGTTTCCACACGGATCATCAAGGAGTTCTATGGTTCAACAATCGTATTGTTGTACCTAAGAATCATCAACTTCGTAAACAAATCCTTGATGAAGCACATCTGTCCAAATTTTCTATTCATCCTGGTAGTACTAAAATGTATCAAGATCTTAGACAAAATTTTTGGTGGACCAGGATGAAAAGAGAAATTGCTAAGTATGTATCCGAATGTGATACATGCTAGAGAGACAAAGCTAGTCATCTAAAGATATCTGGTACACTCCAACCACTACCCATTCCATCGTGGAAGTGAGAAGACATCAGTATGGATTTCATCATTGGTCTTCCCAACACATCTCAGAAACATGACTCTATCTGGGTAATCGTTGATAGACTTACCAAAACTGCTCATTTTCTTCCCGTGCATACAACTTATACTGCTAAGAAGTATACCGAAGTCTATCTCGATCAAATTATTCGTCTGCATGGTGTCCCTAAGACAATAATTTCTGATCGAGGGGCACAATTCGTTGCACGCTTCTGGGAGCAATTGCAGTCTTCTCTCGGAACCAAGCTGATTCGAAGCTCTGCATACCATCCACAAACTGACGGACAGACTGAGCGAGTTAATCAGATTCTTGAAGACATGCTCTGAGCTTGTATCATTCATTATGGTACAAACTGGGACAAATGTCTAGACTTGGCCAAATTTTCTTATAACAACAGTTATCAATCTAGTCTTCAAATGGCTCCATTTGAGGCGTTGTACGGTCAAAGATGTCGAACTCCTTTGAATTGGTCTGAGACCGGTGAACGCCAAATCTTCGGACCAGACTTAGTTACAGAAGCTGAAAATAAGGTCAAGATTATCCAAGCCAACCTTAAGATAGCCTAGTCTAGACAGAAAAGTTATGCAGACCAAAGAAGAAAACCCTTACAATTCCAAATAGGAGATCATGTCTATCTTCGGGTATCTCTTACTAAGGGTGTTCAACATTTCGGCATAAAGGAAAAATTAGCGCCCCGATATGTCGGACCTTTCAAAATTACTGAAGGCTGTGGCCCCGGCTTATAGACTTCGTCTTCCTTCTCAGTTGGTCACCATTCATGATGTCTTTCATATATCTCAACTCAAGAAATGCATCAAAGTGCCTACTGAGATCGTTGAACAACAAGCCATTGAAATCGAGCCTGATCTATCTTATGTCGAACGGCCCAATCAAATTCTAGATACCAAAGGAAGAATCACTAGAAGAAAGAGGCTTAAGATGTATAAGATCTTATGGGACCGCCATACCATTGATGAAGCTACCTGGGAGACTGAAGATTATCTTCAGAGAAACTTTCTCGAGTTTCTTAAGAATCCTTAGGTAATCACATTCCATATCTACCATTCCTGTAATCTCGAGACGAGATTCCTTTTAGGGGGGAAGGTTGTGACACCCTAGGTGTCAAAATCGTAAAATATTAGGAAAGGATGTAAAATGTATATATTAAAATGTGTGAAATTTGAGTGTATATGTGAAAATAAGGACTTGTGTATAATTATTTCAAAAATATGAGTCCTTTTCTGTAAAATGTTTGAATTACAAAGGTAACTCTTAAATTTGACTAGGGGTCAAAGTGTAAAAATGTTTGTCATCATTACATTACCTGAACTTGCAATTAAGTCCAAAAATACATGAAATTTATCTAACTTAGGACAAAAACTTTAAAAGTTTAAGTTGAGTCCAAAGTTTTAAAATAAAGCTCCATCCCTTGAGTTTTTGTAGTTGAACCCTAAATAGAAATTGTAGGGTTTGAAAAGTTTTACAACTTTTATTTTGACCATTTTCCCATTTAAGCTTTAAAACAGTGGGAAATTTAGGTTTACAGTGAGGTCCCTAGAATTTTTAAAATCTCACAACAGCCCCTGGCGCCCCCCTGTTCTTCTTCCTCCTCTGCTTCCCCTCTGCCGCGCGACTGCGCCGCCGCAGGTCATCGTGCCACGCCGCCCGAGGCTCCCACCTGCCACCCCTGATCCCCACGCGTCGCCCCCGAGCCCGCCCACCGCCTCTTCTCCTTCCTGCTGGCTTCCCCAGAGCGCGCCAAGCCGCCGCCCGAGCCGCCAGCAGCTGCTTGCCGTCGCCGCCGCCGCTCACCGTCCCTGCCGCTCTGCCGGCGCCATTTTCTACTCTAGTAGCTCCCCTGCGTCGCCTTTAGGCTGGCCGCCGCTCTAGCTCCTCCCCTCTGGCTCTTCCCCGCGCGTGCCACGCCGCCCCGCCTCTGGTCGAGTTCTGCCCGGGCGCCACCTTGCCATCGTCGTGCCTAGCCCCCGTGCGTGCTTCCCCACCCTTCCTTGCTGGTATAAAACACTCAGTAGCTTCTCCTCCCTCCATTTCGCTCTCTCCAGCAATCGTATTCCACACTGAGCTTTGAATCCACCGTTGCCGCTCGAGTTCTTCTCCAGCAACCTCTCTGCTCACCGTGTGCAGACCACTATGTATTGAATACTAGAGACAGAGTCCGACCAGCTGCTAAGCTAATAGGACCGGTAGAAGTCGAGTGATTCCCTATCACTCGCGAGTTTTATAGGAGTTGCAATGTTTACATTCCTGCAACCACTACAAGGACGACGGACGGGGTTGTGATTCTGATTCATGACCTTGGTAAAAACTCCATCCGTGTTGATGAAAATTTGATAAGGTCGCAGTGTGTGGTAGTGGTGGTTAAGCATTTGAAAGTACTAGCCACATGCCATGAAATATGGTAAGCGGTAAGCCTAGTAACCGATCGGCCCGAGGAGTGGACATACCCCCCACCACTCGTAATTTGGTTTTTCACACGCACCGACGTGGGGGAGTACGTTCCGCACAGCGGACAGGAGTACGGTTATGTAGTCGCGCTACAGACGTATGTCCTGCACATTGGATGTGCGTACGGTCCTACAGTCGCTTGTGGTGGCACTGATCCACGAGTCAGAATGAAAGGCAAACGGTTGCTTTGGAATGATCATTGGATGTTCCAAGCGTGTGAGTTAGATTTACCCTTGCAAGGTTTTGAAATTTGATTAAGAATCGTCCGTTTCTCGCGGAGATTGAGACTGCTTGATCTCTTTGCCACATAGAGTAACAAGAGCAACCTTATGATAGTCAAAGATGATGTTTGTTTAAAGGATTCTACCATGCTTCAATAGTTATAGTTGCTTACCTAGAATGGATAATCAACTAGAACCTAGAAACTAAAAGTTGAAATTAAGGATCTACTCTTTGTTGCTTTTCAGCTAAAAACTATACCCAGAACTATTACAAACCTTCATAGTCTTGTTACATGGCTAAGTATACCATGAAACGGGTAAGCCTTGCTGAGTATTAGCATACTCAGCCTTGCATTGTGGCCTTTTGTTCCAGATAATCCCCCTGAGGACTCTACTCTACCCGTGCCATGGCCCTATGCTCTTCCCAATGGTTGGTCCGTGGAGTGAGATCCGTCCCCGGCCAACACAGGTCCCTCCGAGTGATGTTGAGCATGGGCTTAGCTGAAACATCTATTGTGCAACGTCTGTAGTGTCGCATTTTATTTTTCGCTGCAGATACTTCAACCTAAATAGTATTGTACAAATTTGTACTAGCTAGGTCTTGCTACGATGTTTGAATACTTATGTAATATTATGCCTATGATGTAAAAATGGTTGGCAGTTGTATCTCCGGACTCGCCTTCATGCGAGGTACCTTGTTTTGATCCGGTGATAGGTGGTTTTATCGGGACTTTACCCGACAGACCACGGGGTTACACTGTTTGAAGTGTGGTTGAACTTTTAATGCCTTCCGGGAAAGGATCAGCGCACTTGAGCCGGTGTAATTCCGGTTGGTTCTGCCACAGCGACATTGTTTAGCGAACTTGTGCGATAATATCACGAGTTCGGCCAGTTTTGCATCGACTTTCATGCAGTAACGAAACGGCCCGGAATGCCCCAAAACATGAGTTTTGGGTCCAATGGAGTGGATCGGGTGCGTTCGTTGCGAAAAAATTCCGACGCGACTTTGTTTAGTGAACTTGTGCGATAGTGGCACCAGTTCGGCTAGTTTTGCATCGAATTTCATGCAATAATGAAACGGTCCGAAATGCCCCAAAACATGAGTTTTGGGTCCAATGGAGTGGATTGGGTGCGTTCGCTGCGAAAAATTCCGACGCAACTTTGTTTAGCGAACTTGTGCGATAATAGCACCAGTTCGGCTATTTTTGCATCGACTTTTGTGTAGTAACGAAACGGTCCAAAACGCCCCAAAACATGAGTTTTGGGTCCAATGGAGTGGATCTGGTGCGTTCGTTGCGAAAAATTCTAACGCAACTTTGTTTAGAGAACTTGTGCGTTAATGGCACCAGTTCGGACAGTTTTGCATCGTCTTTCGTGCAGTAGGAAACATGATAGAACCCGCTGGGGTTTGCTCCCGATCTTTCGATGAGAGTGGGGGATAACTCGATTTGAGGAGTATCAACATTGTGCTGCCCAAATACAACACCACAAGGGCTGCGCTGCGCCTTAGCGACAGTTACACCGCCTCCAATTTGTGTTGTTCTTGCTGTGCCAAGAAGAACCTTGAACCTGCAAGCAAATCGAAGAACAAGCAAGAACAAGTGGACAAGAAAATAGGACACAGACCTTGCCCAAAGGATAAATCTGATACACACGAAGTTGCGGTTCTGAATCATGCAAATCGGGTGGTCTAATCGACACACGCGTTTACAAGGAAGTAGCAACAGCTAAACTTACAACCAAACAAAACCCAAGTCTCAAATGGTGGCTGCTGGTGGTTTATATAGGTGGGGGGGGGCAGCCAAGAGGCGTGGGAGGTGTAAACCCTAACTTAGAATGGGCCCCTAGTGGGCTGAACTAGATACAAGGGCCTCAACCCAAGACTGGAAGACTGAATGTCATTTTGGTGATTCTGCTTAACTCCTTAGGAATTTCATCTTGAGGTTGGATACATCTGAAAGTAGACTTCAGGAGCTTTCCAACAAGTACTCATGGGCTTCAAACAATATTTGGAGCTAAGAGTTATGGCCTTCCAAATTTGCCCCTTCCTGGAGGTCCGAACTGGTATGGTCCGATCTGATCATCCACACTCGCTTTCTTGTCGTGTTTGCTCTCCCTCCAATCTGGTTCATGTCCCAAGTTACTAAGAATAAGAAAAGTATCACAAGAATTTAGTAGTACCCCATTCATGGATGATGGTTTATGGACAACGAGGAATGAGTTTACCTGATAATTTAGCTCTCGTGCACGAGCTCTTGTCATTGGTCCTTGCTGCGTAGTACGCATGGGTGTATCGTTGGGAGGGATGTCCTCATCATCCTCTCCTTCTTGCATTTGAGTCGTCCTCGACTCAAGTTCATCTTCGGTCAGACCCGGGGCCACCGGGCTAGGCACATAACGTAGTTTAAAGAGGTCTAAGAGATTAAGTTCGTCTTATCTCTTATTCATTTTGTTTATCTCTTATTTATCCCGTTTAAATAGGAGATAGAGCTAACCAACACAGAGGGGATCTACTCGAGATATGTTCTGGTATGATCCCTTAGCGGAGGTTGGTTAGCACCTTTGTAACTCTGGCCTCTCGGATATATAAGGGAGGTCAGGGACCCCTCTCAAAAACAGAAGATCATTAGGTCATTCTACACTTAAGGCAATACAAACCACCATACAGGACATAGGGTATTACGCGCTTTGCGGCCCGAACCTGTCTAAGCTTTGTGTTCCTTGCACCTTCGAGTTCCTGATCTCGGCGTCCCCTCACCCAAAACTTACCACCTTGGGAATATCCCTCGGTGGGCAGCCGGTTAAACACCGACAGCTGGCGCGCCAGGTAGGGGGGCGCGTCGAAGATCCACCGGCGAGCTCGATGGCATCTTTCAGTTTCATCAGGTCAGTTCCCTCTCAGGGTACGACATTCGTTTTTGGCTCGTGGGTTTGCATCGCAGATGGTGCGGGCAACTTTCGGCGATTCCTCGTCGACATGAAGCCAAAAACCTTCGCTACGGATCCTGGCAGCGGCCTCGACAAGTTTGTCGACGAGCTCGATAACTTGCTTCTCCATACTTCCGCAGCACAGATCAAGATGGAGTCTGCTCCAGGCTTGACTTCTTCTGGTGTTGCGACAACTTCCCCTGGTTTGGGCTTGTTCCAATCTAGGGATCCACGTGGTCGATCTCAACTCGGCTCATGCAAACCGGCCACTGATCTTCAGGAGGCCAACGACACTGGGTCCCTCTCCATGTTAGAGAAGGATCTGGACTTGCTGCTCCAGGATGAAAAGCCTGAAGTCACCGCGTGTCGGGGGGCTTCGGGTTGTTCCGGTCCTGGTGATTTGGAGATCACCTCTCTGCCGAAGGGGCGCATTGTGCATTGGAAGGGCATGGTGCTCTCCGATCTACTCGAGGCAGAGGGACGGCTAGTGGCTCACCTTGAGCCGTTGCCCTTCCAAGAGGGCAGGCCTTTGGCCACTGTGGCGGAGGGTTCGACTGAACTAGAAGACGAAAGCTCTCATGACCTTTCCTCCCACCAGGTGCTGATGGCCGAAGAAGGCGAGGACGATGGGGATCTTCCCATCATCAACTTTGAAGCGATCTCCAAAGATGAGATCACGGCCAATGCTGGCGATGAGAACGACGCCGATCGTGAGGCGCGGAGGGCCAGGAACAGGGCCCGCACAATTAGGCGGAGAAGGGCCAATGAGCGTAGGCGATCTATGCATCGCGAGCTTGACCCTGAGTTCGCCGCCGTAAGCGAGCGGGGTTTCAGGACTCCGGTGGCCAACATCGCCAGGGTGACGGCCATCCTCGAGCGCAGCCATGATCCGGAGGTACGTCAAGCACTTCTCTACGCGCAGAGGGCTTGGATCCAGCTGGATCAATACTGTGACAACCCGGTAATTAGTTTTATGGATATTAGACCTAGTGTAAAGAGTATGTGCTTGCTATGGTGTTAATATATAGTACAAATAATTAAGAGTACAGTTGTAATTTCTATAGAATATAGGTCCTTGAGTGTTGATTAAGTGTAATAGATATGCTAGATCACTTGAAAAATGGGTTCTTGTGTGGAAAACGAGGACCTAAATGTAATTAGTACAAAATATGGGTCCTTTTATGCAAGTTAAGCAAAGTATAAAAATGACTTTTAAAAAGTTTACTTAGGACTAAACTGCAAGAATGCCAGTCATCATGACAGCCATGAAAACTTTTAAATAGGTCCAAATTTTTGACCAAATCCTTTTTGGTAAGGACAAGGTAATTTAAATTTTACCTTTGTTCAAATTCAACATGTAATGCTGCAAGTTTTGGGTTTTTAAGCTTGAGCCCTAAAACAATGTTGTAGGGCTTGAAAAGTTCTACAACTTTCATTTTAGGCATCCTCTCATTAGATCTTTGTATCGTTGGGAAAAATTAGTTTACCGTAGAGCCCCTGTGTTTCTTCAGTTTTACAAACAGGTCCCTGGGAAAATCTCCCTTTTCTTCCTCCTCCGGCGCCGCTCTGCGCTCTGCTCTCTGCTCTGTAGTTTATCGCTGACCACCTTGCCGTCTCCTGCTGTGCTGCGAGTTCCCGTGCGCCATAATTTCTCTCCGCAGGCAGCTGAGATGCTTTCCCCCTCGTCCAAACTTCCACTGCAACCTTATCCTCACCACTGCGCACGGCACCAGGATTTCTGCCATTGCAGTGCCGCTGCAGTGCCTCCGCCGCCATTGCCCCATGCCACCTCCCTCCAGTACGTTCCCCTGTCCAGCGCTGCCGCGGCCTTTTCTTCCCCGAGCTGCTTCGCCGCGGAGGACCGCCTCCACTGGAAATTTTCCCCATCCCTCTTTTCCCAGCTCCAACGGACTCAGGCGACACACCGTCTCCTTCTGGTCCTCCTGTTTCCCCCGCGTACAGCGACCTCTGGTGGCCTCCACCCCAAGCCGAAGCTGCACCGCCCTGCTCCCCCAAGCTGAAGCTGCGCTGTCCCTGCTCTCCCCCAGACCGGTTTTGCACCGTCGCCTCCTGCTCAACCGGCCAGAACAGCAGCACCTGTAAGCTCCTTTTTTTTTCCCCAACGTCGATGTCTCCCTGTGGCCCTTCTCCTCGCTTCCTGATCGCCAAAAGGAGTCCCCAGGGTGCTGCTCGACCTCCCCCACCGCCGGCATGGTCCCCTCCCGTTGGAACCGAACTCCCCAAGCGCCTCCTCTGTTCAAGCTCGCCTTGAGGACCTTGTGCAACAATTAGAGCAAGCTCAGGGTGTTTCCTGCGAAGTCTAGACCCATAGGAACAGTACAGTTCGAGGACCTGTGTGTAAAGGTGCTTGCTATTTCATGTGAAGTGATGCTGCTGACTTGTAAAATCAATAGAAAATAGTAGAAAATTCAAAAAAATGTGAAACCAGTTGGACTTGAATCCTCATTTCAAACTCTATCACTTTTGTTTTATAACCATGTTATGAAAGTATATGGTTTGTTCCGTGTTTAAAATAGAAGTAAAGGGATGCTTGTTATTTCATGTGAATGGTATTTCTGATTTGTAAATTCAATAGAAAATTGTAGGAAATTCCAAAAATTACAAAACTAGTTTTGTTTGAAACTAAATTTTGAACTCTACAATTCTATTAAATAAGTTTGATATGAAACCAAATAGTTTTGAATCTTTGTTAAATCTAAGACAAGAAAGTGTAATATTCATATCTCCTGCATGGTAACTGTGTTGATCTTGATTTTGGTATGCAATCCCTATGGATTAAGCATGAATTGATATGGAATTTTCAAACCTAAGTTTGTTTTGTAATTTAAGTTCTTTTAAGTTGATCAATTCAATTTATTTTATAGTAGAATTAGCTAAATCTAGTCTATTCGGTAAAGCTTATTTAATTAGATCTTTCAGTTAGAATCTGTTAAGTATGCGATTGATCTGTGTTTAAATTTTCAAAACTTTATAACCTTAATTGTCCAAGCTTCACATTCAAATTTGAATTTAATTTAAATTGAGTATCTTAATTCTTGTTTTCAATTAAATCAATGCTATAGTCATGTGAGTCATGAGTTGAATGTTTAGGATTCAAGGCTTAGGTTTCCCTCTTGTATCGTGAGTTCTCGAGTGTTAACCTTCTGGATTGCAGTTTATCGTAAAATAAAATAAGAAGACTATACATTCTTTAATTTTATATTCTTGCATATCATATAGATCCGACTGCTTTTGCCGACGGTGTTTACAAGCTGATCATGGATCGAGCCGTGGAAATTCCTACTGATCCCCGAACTAGAAGAAGGTTGTTCGGAAAACCTCAAGAACTTCGTCAGGGAATTCTTTGAAGGCCCGAACCAAAGTTCGGACGTTATTAACTTGACTAACCCCAGCCCCACCAGTAAAGGCAAGCCCCGGACATATCCCACTACTTTATTTACACTGCAATCTATGTTTATTCATATTATATCTTGCATTAAGTCTAGGAATTGAAGTGAAACTCTAGATGCATGAATTCTAGGAATCCAATGTAATGCCCCCGAGTCCTCGACGGATAGATGCTCCGCTAATAGGGCCGGTAAAAGTCGGGTGATTTCCTGTCACTCGCGCGATATAGGAGTTGTAATGTTTACATTCCTGTTATCACTATAAGGACGCCGGACGGGAGTTTTGTGAGGTATCATGGTTGAGGTGGTACCCCGTCTGTGTTGTTGAATTGGATAAGGCCGCAGTGTATGGTAGTGCGGGTTAAGCGTTTGAAAGTACTAGCCACATGCCGTGAGTTATGGGTAAGCGGTAAGCCTAGTAGCCAATCGGCCCGAGGAGTGGACATACCTCCCACCACATGTATTTGGTTCTTCTGGTTACTTGGTTCGACTGGGGAAATACGTGTTGCAAGGGCAACCAGGAATACGGGTTTTGTAGTCGCGCTACAGACGTATGTCCTGCACACATTGGGTGTGCGTATGTTCCTGCAGTCGCTTGTGGTGGATCTGATCCACGAGTCGGAATGAAAGGCAAACGGTTGCTTCGGAACGACCCTTTGGTGTTCCAAGCGTGTGAGTTAGGTTTACCTTGCAAGGTTTGAAATTCGATTCAGAATCGTCCGCTTCTCACGAAGATTGAGACTGCTTGATCCCTTTACCACATAGAGTAACAAGAGCAATATTATGGTTATCAAAGATGATGCTTGACCAAAGATTACACCATGCTTGCTTAGTTATAGGTGCTTACCTAGAATGGATAATTAACTAGAATCTGAAAGCTAAAATTTGAAGTTAAGGATCTACTCTTTGTTGCTTTTCAGCTGAAACTAAACCCAGAACCATTATAAGCTTTCATAAGTCTAGTTATGGGCTAAGTATACCCAATCCCGGGTAAGCCTTGCTGAGTATTAGTATACTCAGCCTTGCTAGTTATATGTTTTGCAGGTAATATCTTGAAGACCCTACTCTTCCCTTGCCCTGGCCCTGTGCTCTTTCAGAAGGTTGGTCCGTGGAATGGGATCCGTCCCTGGCCAGCACTGGTGATATTGAGCGATGTCGTGCTCGGGCTTAGCATGGCATCCGTCTTAACGACGTGTTGTAATCATCGCGTATGTTTTCCGCTGCTAAAAACCATAGTTTTTAACAATTTGTAATCTTTTCTCTGAATTTAAATCTTCGTACCTCTTTTGGAAATCCTTGTAACGTAATTTCCTCTGTGATGTAAAATGAGATGGTGATTGTATCTCTGGACTCACCTTCGTGTGAGGTAACCTTATTGGGTCCTGTGTATCGGTGGTTTATCGGGACGTTATCCGACAGGCCAAGGGATTATACCGTTTGAAGCACGTTGGAGCCCTCTGGAGTGGACTCGCGTACTTGAGCCGGTATAATTCAGGTTGGTTCTGCCACAGCTGGTATCAGAGCTGTAAGGTTACCCTGGAGATACATTTTACCTTAAAAATGTTTTCGGCATAAAAGTTTGATCAACCAAAGGTTTGGCAAAACTACGTTGGATTCGTTAAGGATCGTGCTTAGTACGTAAAGCCCTAGGGTAATGTTTATAAGGGAAATAGAGCTGGCTATATATATATAATCTTAACTACCAGCATTACTTTTCTGTCAAAACTTAAATTCATGCACAACCCAACCTTACTTTCTGTAACGACATCTTCGATCGTGAGGTAAGAAGGTAAGGATCCTCAGCCAACTGAGGGAGCTTGGCCTTCCCGTCGGTGATGCGAACCGAACGCTGATTCTCAAGCAGTGGCCTACTTGAGATGCTGCCAATGTACCAACTTCGGTTGATTACATTGGGAGTATATAGTTAGGTAAGGGGGTATGAACAGCAACCTCCCCGCATTTTGCGGTACCCCCGTGAATACGTTATCTCGATAACGTATGTTAACGTTGTCTGTACGGCGGTAATTGTACAGATGCTGTTTCTATAGTGAACAGTAATGAATGGGAATGCTTTCATGACATGCTGGCATGAAAGGTTCATTGGATATATATTGTGGTTTTCTGCAGGTACACTAACCACGAATACGAAACTAGGACGGATAGGGTTTATCGACTAGTTAATAGTGAGAGACGTATGTACTATGCCACCGAAACTAACCACGTAAGTCCGAAGATATTCGGCAGTTGTTTTTGGTTTGTGAGGACGAGTAGAACGTGCATGCATAACTCATCATCAAATACATGAATGCAATGTGTGTTTTGGTTCTTTTAGGGATGTGTGGTAGAATGTTGATCCTTGGTGCGTATAACGGGATTCTTGTGGTAGTGTTAGTTAAGTCTCTTAAGTATCTTCCTGCTTTCCAGCCCTTGCTATATCAAAATCAGTTGTCTCGTCCTATTTACCTTGTAAGTCTTCAGCAGGGTAAATAAATTTTATCATCTGAATTCTTGTTTCAGATGGTTGGAGCTACACGTGGAACCCCGGAAGGTTTCCGGGCAGATCAATCCAGCAATTCCCAACAACCATCCTTATCACTTTCACATCTAGCCGAGGTTATGGCTCGGCAAACTGAACTTCTCAATCTATTGGTACAAGCACAGAAGAATCAGCAACACCAGCAGTCACGAGGTTGTGACGAACCTCAGGTGGCAACTTATCAAGATTTCCTCAGTACTCAGCCCCCGCTGTTCAGCAAAGCGGAGGAACCCTTGGATGCTGATGCTTGGCTCCGCACCATTGAATCTAAGTTTGCTCTTCTTACGATTCCATGTGCGGACTCCAACAAGGCTCATTTTGCTGCCCAACAATTGAACGGAGCTGCCCGTATCTGGTGGGATAATTATTGTGCTATGCAAACTGATGGCCATGTTATCTCTTGGGAAGAATTCCGGAATGCCTTTAGGGCACATCATATACCTGAAGGGTTGGTGGAACGGAAACAGAATGAGTTCTTGGCACTTACTCAAGGTACCCGCACTGTACTGCAATATGCACAAGCTTTTAATCACCTGTGCCAGTATGCGGGCTATCATGCTGATAGTGATGCCAAGAAGCAAGATCGTTTTCGTCGAGGTTTGGATACTAAGCTCAAAGAGCATCTGAATCTTGTCAAGGCGAATACTTTCAGCGAGTTGGTCAATATGGCACTAACTCAGGAGGATTGCATTACGGCACACCGTGCCTAAAAGAAGCGAAGGATCTCTACTGAATCTGCGAGCCTTCAATCCTCGCAATATCAGTTGGTTCAGAATGCACCACCCAGAGCGCCACAGCGAAATGATCTGATCGGCAGACTGATTTTCAGGCCGCCTCAACAACAAGGAGAGTATCAACCGTCTGTATCTCTGCAACAACCACAACAATTCGGTCCACGACCAAATGATCAGCAAGTCCAACAGAGAAGTGGCACCCATCATGATTTCAATTGTGAAAGTGCGGATCCCTTTATCAGAGATTGTCCGCAACCCAAGAAATCTAATCAAGGGCGAAGCTCCAGTCAGAATAACCAGAATAAGGGCAAAAGGCCGATGATGCAAATCCGGCAAGGGCAAATTAACTTCACTACCCTTGCAGAACTCCCAGATGGAGCTCCTATTATGTCGGGTACATTCTTTATACACCATAAACCAGTTGTTACATTATTCGATTCTGGAGCAACTCATAGTTTCATTAGTAACAACTGCAGTACCCGAATAGGACTTGATCTTTGCCCTACTAAAGGATCATATATGATTTCTACCCCTGGAGGGAAGATTACTTCTAACCAAATGGTTAAAAGCGTGCCAATTCAGTTCAGCAGTAAACTAATCAAGACTGATTTAGTACTGCTAGATCTAGAGGGTATTGATGTTATACTCGGGACAAATTGGATGACAGAACATGGAGTGCTGTTAGACATCTCATCCCGAGTTATTGAGATTAACTCACCACATCAAGAAGCTATTATCCTCTATCTGCCTCAGCAAGAGTATCTGCACTCTTGTACTTATGCCATCACAGACGTCAAAGTAAAAGATATCCCAGTAGTCTGTGAATATCCAGATGTCTTTCCGGATGACTTGCCTGGAATGCCACCTGACAGAGATATTGAGTTCATTATTGAACTCCAACCAGGCACAGCTCCTATCTCGAAGAGGCCGTATCGCATGCCTCCAAATGAATTGGCTGAATTGAAAATTCAACTTCAAGATCTTCTTGATAAAGGTTTTATACGCCCAAGTGCGTCACCTTGGGGTTGTCCCGCTCTCTTCGTCAAAAAGAAGGACAATAGCCTAAGGCTATGTGTTGATTATCGTCCACTCAATGCGGTTACCATCAAAAATAAGTACCCACTTCCCCGCATTGATATTTTGTTCGATCAGTTAGCTGGAGCTAAGGTCTTCTCAAAAATTGACTTACGCTCTGGATATCATCAGATCAAGATTAGGCCTTGCGACATTCCAAAAACGGCCTTCTCAACCAGATATGGACTTTATGAATATCTAGTTATGTCATTTGGTCTTACCAATGCACCGGCATATTTCATGTATCTTATGAATTCAGTCTTTATGCCGGAACTTGACAAATTCGTCGTGGTCTTCATCGACGATATTCTGATATATTCCAAGACTAAAGAAGACCATGCTAATCATCTACGTGTCGTGCTTCAACGACTACGTGATCATCGCCTTTATGCCAAATTCTCGAAATGTGAATTCTGGCTAGATAGTGTGAAATTCTTGGGACACACTATCTCTAGTGAAGGCATATCGGTTGATCCAACTAAAGTCCAGGAAGTTATGGATTGGAAACCCCCAACTTCAGTTCATCAAATTCGAAGTTTCCTTGGATTGGCGGGATATTATCGCCGATTCATTCCAGACTTCTCCAAGATAGCTAAACCAATGACTGAGCTACTGAAGAAAGGAGTTAAGTTCTGCTGGGATGCTAAATGTGATGAAGCATTCCACACTTTGAGAAGACTTTTGACAACTGCCCCAGTACTAGCTCAGCCGGATAATACTCAGCCTTTTGATGTCTATTGTGATGCCTCTGGAACTGGCCTTGGTTGTGTTCTTATGCAAAACAACCGGGTCATCGCTTATGCATCCCGAGCACTTCGGAGTCATGAGCAGAATTATCCAACTCATGATCTTGAATTGGCAGCTGTTATTCATGCTCTCAAGATCTGGAGACATCATCTTATGGGTGCTAAGTGTAACATCTACACTGACCATAAGAGCCTCAAGTATATTTTCACTCAAGCTGATCTGAATATGAGGCAAAGGCGTTGGTTAGAACTGATCAAAGACTACGACCTTGAGGTACATTACCATCCTGGCAAGGCCAATGTGGTTGCAGATGCCCTTAGCCGCAAGGCACGTTGTCACTGTTTGTCCATAACAACCATCAGTGACACTCTCTGCAATCAGATGAGAAAACTCAATTTAGAAATCATTCCTCAAGGTAGTCTGAATCATTTATCCATCGAGAATACCCTTCGAGATAAAATTATCAAGTCTCAACTACATAATGAGGGTATCAATAATATCAAGCTAAAGCTATCACAGGGAGAAGCTAAATATAAGTGTTTTCACACTGATCATCAAGGAACTTTATGGTTCAACAATCGAATTGTTGTACCTAAAGATCATCAGCTTCGCAAGCAAATCCTTGATGAGGCACATCTATCCAAGTGCTCTATTCATCCTGGTAGTACCAAAATGTATCAAGATCTTCGACAAAATTTTTGGTGGACCAGAATGAAAAGAGAAATTGCCAAGTATGTATCCGAGTGTGATACATGCCAGAGAGTCAAAGCCACTCATCTCAAAGCATCTGGTACACTTCAGCCACTGCCCATTCCGTCATGGAAATGGGAAGACATCAGTATGGATTTCATTGTTGGTCTTCCCAATACATCTCAAAAGCATGACTCCATATGGGTAATCATTGATAGACTTACCAAAACAGCTCATTTTCTTCCCGTGCATACCACTTACTTAGCTAAGAAGTATGCCGAAGTCTATCTGGATCAAATTGTTCGGTTGCATGGTGTCCCTAAAACCATTATTTCTGATCGAGGGCCCCAATTCATTGCACGCTTCTGGGAACAGTTGCAGTCTGCTCTTGGAACTAAACTGATTCGAAGCTCTGCATATCATCCCCAAACTGATGGACAGACTGAGCGAGTCAACCAAATACTGGAGGACATGCTCCGAGCTTGTGTTATACATTATGGTACAAGCTGGGACAAATGTCTTGCCTTGGCCGAATTCTCTTACAACAACAGCTATCAATCTAGTCTTCAGATGGCTCCATTTGAAGTGTTATACGGTCGCAGATGTCGAACTCCTTTGAATTGGTCTCAGACCGGTGAACGCAAAATCTTCGGACCCGATCTGGTTGTAGAAGCCGAAGATAAGGTCAAGGTTATTCAAGCCAATCTCAAAACAGCTCAGTCCAGACAGAAAAGCTATGCAGATAAAAGAAGGAAACCTTTGCAGTTCCAAGTAGGAGATTTTGTCTATCTCCGAGTATCTCCTACCAAAGGTGTCCAGCGTTTCGGCATAAAAGGAAAGTTAGCACCCCGGTATGTTGGACCCTTTGAGATCCTTAAAGTCTGTGGCCCTGTGGCTTACAAAATTCGCCTTCCATCTCAATTGGCTGCCATTCACAATGTCTTCCATGTCTCTCAACTCAAGAAATGCATTAAAGTACCCACGGAGATCATTGAGACCACCGCCATTGAGATTGAACCTGATCTAACTTACGTTGAGCAACCTATTCAAATTTTGGATACCAAGGAAAGAGTCACCAGAAGAAAGACAGTTAAGATGTACAAGATTTTATGGGATCACCACACCGAAAAAGAAGCAACTTGGGAACAGAATCCTATCTTCAACAAAATTTCCCAAACTTCCTTCAAGCCAATTCCCAAATCTAATCATCTGATTCTTTCTGCCTTCGAATCTCGGGACGAGATTCTTTTTAGGGGGGAAGGCTGTGACAACCCGGTAATTAGTTTTATGGATATTAGACCTAGTGTAAAGAGTATGTGCTTGCTATGGTGTTAATATATAGTACAAATAATTAAGAGTACAGTTGTAATTTCTATAGAATATAGGTCCTTGAGTGTTGATTAAGTGTAATAGATATGCTAGATCACTTGAAAAATGGGTTCTTGTGTGGAAAACGAGGACCTAAATGTAATTAGTACAAAATATGGGTCCTTTTATGCAAGTTAAGCAAAGTATAAAAATGACTTTTAAAAAGTTTACTTAGGACTAAACTGCAAGAATGCCAGTCATCATGACAGCCATGAAAACTTTTAAATAGGTCCAAATTTTTGACCAAATCCTTTTTGGTAAGGACAAGGTAATTTAAATTTTACCTTTGTTCAAATTCAACATGTAATGCTGCAAGTTTTGGGTTTTTAAGCTTGAGCCCTAAAACAATGTTGTAGGGCTTGAAAAGTTCTACAACTTTCGTTTTAGGCATCCTCTCATTAGATCTTTGTATCGTTGGGAAAAATTAGTTTACCGTAGAGCCCCTGTGTTTCTTCAGTTTTACAAACAGGTCCCTAGGAAAATCTCCCTTTTCTTCCTCCTCCGGCGCCGCTCTGCGCTCTGCTCTCTGCTCTGCAGTTTATCGCTGACCACCTTGCCGTCTCCTGCTGTGCTGCGAGTTCCCGTGCGCCATAATTTCTCTCCGCAGGTAGCTGAGATGCTTTCCCCCTCGTCCAAACTTCCACTGCAACCTTATCCTCACCACTGCGCACGGCACCAGGATTTCTGCCATTGCAGTGCCGCTGCAGTGCCTCCGCCGCCATTGCCCCATGCCACCTCCCTCCAGTACGTTCCCCTGTCCAGCGCTGCCGCGGCCTTTTCTTCCCCGAGCTGCTTCGCCGCGGAGGACCGCCTCCACTGGAAATTTTCCCCATCCCTCTTTTCCCAGCTCCAACGGACTCAGGCGACACACCGTCTCCTTCTGGTCCTCCTGTTTCCCCCGCGTACAGCGACCTCTGGTGGCCTCCACCCCAAGCCGAAGCTGCACCGCCCTGCTCCCCCAAGCTGAAGCTGCGCTGTCCCTGCTCTCCCCCAGACCGGTTTTGCACCGTCGCCTCCTGCTCAACCGGCCAGAACAGCAGCACCTGTAAGCTCCTTTTTTTTCCCCAACGTCGATGTCTCCCTGTGGCCCTTCTCCTCGCTTCCTGATCGCCAAAAGGAGTCCCCAGGGTGCTGCTCGACCTCCCCCACCGCCGGCATGGTCCCCTCCCGTTGGAACCGAACTCCCCAAGCGCCTCCTCTGTTCAAGCTCGCCTTGAGGACCTTGTGCAACAATTAGAGCAAGCTCAGGGTGTTTCCTGCGAAGTCTAGACCCATAGGAACAGTACAGTTCGAGGACCTGTGTGTAAAGGTGCTTGCTATTTCATGTGAAGTGATGCTGCTGACTTGTAAAATCAATAGAAAATAGTAGAAAATTCAAAAAAATGTGAAACCAGTTGGACTTGAATCCTCATTTCAAACTCTATCACTTTTGTTTTATAACCATGTTATGAAAGTATATGGTTTGTTCCGTGTTTAAAATAGAAGTAAAGGGATGCTTGTTATTTCATGTGAATGGTATTTCTGATTTGTAAATTCAATAGAAAATTGTAGGAAATTCCAAAAATTACAAAACTAGTTTTGTTTGAAACTAAATTTTGAACTCTACAATTCTATTAAATAAGTTTGATATGAAACCAAATAGTTTTGAATCTTTGTTAAATCTAAGACAAGAAAGTGTAATATTCATATCTCCTGCATGGTAACTGTGTTGATCTTGATTTTGGTATGCAATCCCTATGGATTAAGCATGAATTGATATGGAATTTTCAAACCTAAGTTTGTTTTGTAATTTAAGTTCTTTTAAGTTGATCAATTCAATTTATTTTATAGTAGAATTAGCTAAATCTAGTCTATTCGGTAAAGCTTATTTAATTAGATCTTTTAGTTAGAATCTGTTAAGTATGCGATTGATCTGTGTTTAAATTTTCAAAACTTTATAACCTTAATTGTCCAAGCTTCACATTCAAATTTGAATTTAATTTAAATTGAGTATCTTAATTCTTGTTTTCAATTAAATCAATGCTATAGTCATGTGAGTCATGAGTTGAATGTTTAGGATTCAAGGCTTAGGTTTCCCTCTTGTATCGTGAGTTCTCGAGTGTTAACCTTCTGGATTGCAGTTTATCGTAAAATAAAATAAGAAGACTATACATTCTTTAATTTTATATTCTTGCATATCATATAGATCCGACTGCTTTTGCCGACGGTGTTTACAAGCTGATCATGGATCGAGCCGTGGAAATTCCTACAGATCCCCGAACTAGAAGAAGGTTGTTCGGAAAACCTCAAGAACTTCGTCAGGGAATTCTTTGAAGGCCCGAACCAAAGTTCGGACATTATTAACTTGACTAACCCCAGCCCCACCAGTAAAGGCAAGCCCCGGACATATCCCACTACTTTATTTACACTGCAATCTATGTTTATTCATATTATATCTTGCATTAAGTCTAGGAATTGAAGTGAAACTCTAGATGCATGAATTCTAGGAATCCAATGTAATGCCCCCGAGTCCTCGACGGATAGATGCTCCGCTAATAGGGCCAGTAAAAGTCGGGTGATTTCCTGTCACTCGCGCGATATAGGAGTTGTAATGTTTACATTCCTGTTATCACTATAAGGACGCCGGACGGGAGTTTTGTGAGGTATCATGGTTGAGGTGGTACCCCGTCTGTGTTGTTGAATTGGATAAGGCCGCAGTGTGTGGTAGTGCGGGTTAAGCGTTTGAAAGTACTAGCCACATGCCGTGAGTTATGGGTAAGCGGTAAGCCTAGTAGCCAATCGGCCCGAGGAGTGGACATACCTCCCACCACATGTATTTGGTTCTTCTGGTTACTTGGTTCGACTGGTGAAATACGTGTTGCAAGGGCAACCAGGAATACGGGTTTTGTAGTCGCGCTACAGACGTATGTCCTGCACACATTGGGTGTGCGTATGTTCCTGCAGTCGCTTGTGGTGGATCTGATCCACGAGTCGGAATGAAAGGCAAACGGTTGCTTCGGAACGACCCTTTGGTGTTCCAAGCGTGTGAGTTAGGTTTACCTTGCAAGGTTTGAAATTCGATTCAGAATCATCCGCTTCTCACGAAGATTGAGACTGCTTGATCCCTTTACCACATAGAGTAACAAGAGCAATATTATGGTTATCAAAGATGATGCTTGACCAAAGATTACACCATGCTTGCTTAGTTATAGGTGCTTACCTAGAATGGATAATTAACTAGAATCTGAAAGCTAAAATTTGAAGTTAAGGATCTACTCTTTGTTGCTTTTCAGCTGAAACTAAACCCAGAACCATTATAAGCTTTCATAAGTCTAGTTATGGGCTAAGTATACCCAATCCCGGGTAAGCCTTGCTGAGTATTAGTATACTCAGCCTTGCTAGTTATATGTTTTGCAGGTAATATCTTGAAGAACCTACTCTTCCCTTGCCCTGGCCCTGTGCTCTTTCAGAAGGTTGGTCCGTGGAATGGGATCCGTCCCTAGCCAGCACTGGTGATATTGAGCGATGTCGTGCTCGGGCTTAGCATGGCATCCGTCTTAACGACGTGTTGTAATCATCGCGTATGTTTTCCGCTTCTAAAAACCATAGTTTTTAACAATTTGTAATCTTTTCTCTGAATTTAAATCTTCGTACCTCTTTTGGAAATCCTTGTAACGTAATTTCCTCTGTGATGTAAAATGAGATGGTGATTGTATCTCTGGACTCACCTTCGTGTGAGGTAACCTTATTGGGTCCTGTGTATCGGTGGTTTATCGGGACGTTATCCGACAGGCCAAGGGATTATACCGTTTGAAGCATGTTGGAGCCCTCTGGAGTGGACTCGCGTACTTGAGCCGGTATAATTCAGGTTGGTTCTGCCACAAATACAATCCGGCGTCCACCATCCGGGAAGAAGGCGTGGACGAGAGTCGAAGTCAGGCTCGCAGTCAAACGGTTGGGGGCCGTCTTCAGCACCAGATCAGCAACGACAACGCCCGTGGGAGCCAGGCCCCTGGCAGGAGGCAACAGCCACCGCAAGGGGGTCATCTGCGACAGGCCAATCGTCGACCTCCTCCGGAGGACCTGCGCCAACACATCAATGAAGGTCGCGACGCACGGACCGTGATCTCCTCCAGACGCAAGATTCGTGAAGAAGTCGAAAATGAAGGTACTGACTGTAGCGAC
Organism: Panicum hallii; assembly: GCF_002211085.1. Lineage (NCBI taxonomy): Eukaryota > Viridiplantae > Streptophyta > Magnoliopsida > Poales > Poaceae > Panicum > Panicum hallii. Next base: position 35,577 of record NW_020356220.1, on the reverse strand, counting down.
CGATTCCCTGCTTTTTCTGCTCGTTTCAGCAACTACAAGTACCCAGAGGGCTTCAAGCCGATCGGTATCACCAAGTACGACGGCAAGCAGGCTCCCCAGCAGTGGCTCCGTTGCTACTCCACGGCCATTGAGGTCGCAGGGGGTTCAAATATCACCAAAGTCGTCTACTTCCCGATGGCTTTGGATCCTGCACCGCTCACTTGGCTGGAGAGCCTCGGCAGCAACTCCATCGACTCCTGGGAACGACTTAAGAAGGTCTTCATCGACAATTTCCAGGGAGCGATTACCCGTGCAGGTACTCGACACGATCTTGCCCAGTGCAAACAAGAGCGGAACGAGCTTCTGCGGTCCTACACGCGTCGCTTTTTCGACGTTCGCGCCACCATCGCGAACATCTCGGAGGATGACATCATCGATTGCTTCTACAATGGCATCACTGACCCGGGCATATACAGGGATTTCGGGCGGAACAGGCCGAAAACTGTTGCGAGCCTTCGTGATATGATGCACGATTGGTCCGAGCAGGAGGAGAAGATGCGGGAGCGGTTCCCGCGGCGTCAAGATAGCAATCTGCGGCACCTAAACGACAACCGCAACAACAAAGGCTAGCGGGACTTTTCGGGACCACCCCGGAAACGAAAGCCAGATGATGTCATCGTGGCTATCGATCGTCCTTCACGGGGCAAGAAGTCGACGACGCAGGAGGAGTTCGAGAAGCTCCTATAGAAGAAGTGCCCATGGCATCCGGGCGCCAGCCACGCCGCCATCGACTGCTGTCACCTTCGGAGGACGTTCAGCAACTCCGGTGGTGGAAGGAAGAACAAGAAGCCCGCTGACAAAGAACCCGAAGATGATGATCAGGAGGATCACGGGCGCAACCCGAAGTTTCAAGACGCGTCAAAGGTTGTCAACGTCATCTTCGGGGGAGATGAGGATTTTTGTTCCAGACGGGATCAGAAGCTGCTCCTCCGGGAGATTTTGTCCATCGAGCCGGCGGTACCACGACCACTCCGTTGGTCGGAGGTCCCCATCTCGTTTTCCCGTGATGACCAGTGGACGAGCTTTTCGGAGCCCGGTAAGTTCCCCTTGGTCCTGGACCCTGTGGTGGCGGAGGTCAAGCTCACCAAGGTCCTAATCGATGGTGGGAGTGGGCTCAATCTCATCTTCGTCAGCACTTTGAAGAAAATGGGCCTGGATTTCAAGGACATGCTGGTTCCCAGTAAGTCTCCCTTCTACGGCATCGTTCCAGGTAACGTGGCACACCCGTTGGGTACGGTGGTCCTCCCAGTCACCTTCGGCACGCGGGAGAACTATCGTACCGAGTTCATCAAATTCAAGGTGGCTAACTTCGAATCTTCTTATCATGCCATATTGGGTCGCCCGGCACTTGCCAAGTTCATGGCAGTGCCGCATTATATCTATCTGCTTCTTAAGATGCCAGGACTCAGTGGAGTACTCACCCTCCGTGGCGACTTGAAGAAGTCATACGACTGCAATCAGAAGGCGATCCAATACGCTTCGACTACTCGCATGCCAGATGCTTCCGGAGAAGTACTCGCGGCCGCGCAGCAGCTTTCCCAGTCCGGGCTGGAGATTCCTTCCAAGAAGGCCAGCAAGTCGAACATCCAGACGACTGCTGATGTGGCCCTCAAGATGATCCAGCTTCAGGAGGGAGATTCATCTAAGACCGCTGTCATCGGTGCGGGTTTAGGTGCCAAATAGGAACTCGCGCTCGTCAGCTTTCTTTGGGCTAACCAAGACATATTCGTATGGAAACCAGCGGATATGCCAGGGGTGCCCAGGGAGTTGATCGAGCATGCTTTGAATGTACACCCGAAGGCTACGCCTAAGAAGCAACGCCTACGGAGGTTTGCCCACGACAAGCGTGAGGCCATTAAACGGGAGATCGCTAAACTTCTCGCGGCTGGATTCATTAAAAAAGTAATCCATCCAGAGTGGGTAGCGAATCCCGTTCTTGTAAAGAAAAAGAACAATGAATGGAAAATGTGTGTCGATTACACTGACCTCAACAAGCATTGCCCAAAAGACCATTTTGGGCTGCCACGCATTGACCAAGTTGTCGATTCGACGGCAGGTTGTGTCCTCCTTTGTTTTCTTGATTGTTACTCAGGTTATCATCAGATCGCGCTCAAGGAGGAGGACCAAATCAAGACTGCTTTCATCACCCCGTACGGGACTTACGCCTACAAAACAATGTCCTTCGGGTTGAAGAATGCAGGAGCAACCTATCAGCGTGCGATCCAGATGTGTTTCGTGGATCAGCTGCACCGGAATGTTGAGGCTTATGTGGACGATGTCGTCATCAAGACCAGAGTATCCAGCGACTTAATTGCAGATTTGGAAGAAACATTTAGCAGTCTGCGCAGATTTCGGTGGAAACTCAATCGCACCAAGTGCGTCTTTGGAGTACCTTCAGGGAAATTGCTCGGGTTCATCGTCAGCAATCGGGGCATTGAAGCCAACCCTATAAAAATCATGGCCATCACTGATATGGAGGCTCCGGCCACAATCAAGGATGTGCAGAAGTTAATAGGTTGTATGGCGGCCCTGAACAGGTTCATCTCCCGACTCGAGGAGAGGGGACTACCCTTCTTCAAGCTCCTGAAGCGCCAAGATAAGTTCCAATGGACGGAGGAGGCTGAGCGAGCCTTGCAGGATCTGAAACATCATCTTCAGTCACCTCCGATCCTCTCGGCACCGTTGCCCGGGGAGGATCTACTACTTTACATTGCGGCGACAACCCATGTTGTTAGCAGTGCTATCGTAGTCGAGCGAGGCGAGGAAGGCCATGCGTTTGGAGTGCAGAGGCCTATCTACTTCGTCAGCGAGGTCCTCTCCGAATCCAAAGTACGGTATTCAGCTGTTCAAATGCTCTTGTATGCAATCTTAATCACATCAAGAAAGCTACACCATTACTTCGACGAGTACAAGATCACTGTGATCATGGACTTCCCGCTGGCGGATATCCTTCATAATCAAGATGCCACGGGGCGCATATCCAAGTGGGCAGTGGAGCTGGGGGCTTTGTCAATCGACTTCAAGCCACGCACTGCAATCAAGTCACAGGCTCTAGTCGACTTCATGGCTGAATGGAGGGAGAATCAAGTCCCAACCCCAGTAGACAAGCCAGAGCACTGGACCATGTATTTTGATGGGTCCCTCAAGCTCGACGGCGGCGGCGCTGGTGTTCTGCTTATTTCTCCACGAGGTGAACAGTTGAAATATGTCCTTCAGATCCTGTGGGCGGTATCCAACAATGAAGCCGAGTATGAAGCTTTGCTTCACGGGCTCCGTTTGGCGATATCACTAGGGATCAAGCGACTACTTGTATATGGCGACTCTCTTCTTGTCGTTCAGCAGGTCAACAAGGAATGAGACTGCAACAAGGAGATAATGGATGCTTATGTACAGGAAGTGCGCAAATTGGAAAGCAAATTCTCCGGCCTGGAGGTTCATCATGTATTGCGGGAGCACAACGTTGGCGCGGACACCTTGTCCAAACTGGGGTCCACGCGTGCCCAGGTCCCGTCGGGAGTCTTCGTCCAGGTGCTCAAACAGCCATCCATTAAGTCTTCTCTGTAGGTAACCATCGACGTGGGTCCCCAACAACCCGATCGAGAGGTTATGGTGTTGCAGGAGGACTGGCGAGAGGTTTTTATCGACTTCATTCGAGACCAACGGCTACCAGCGGGAATCGATGCCAAGAGCGCAGAAGCAGCACGCGTCTTACGACGAAGCAAGGGCTTCGTCCTGGTCGACGGCAAGCTCTATCGGCGTGGCGCTCAGTCAGGAGTTCTCATGAAGTGCGTCACAAAGGAAGATGGTTACGACATACTGCGGGAGATCCACGAGGGCGTCTGCGGCAACCATGCAGCTTCAAGAACGCTGGTGGGGAAAGCATACAGGGCCGGTTTCTGGTGGCCCACCGCAGTGACTGACGCGGAGGATCTCGTGCGCAGGTGCCAAAAGTGTCAATTCTTCGGCAAACAGACTCATGTTCCCGCCCATAGCCTCATCACTATACCGCCATCTTGGCCCTTCGCATGCTGGAGTCTCGACATGATTGGGCCCTTCACGACGGCGCCAGGCGGCTTTACCCATGTGCTGGTGGCCATCGACAAGTTCACCAAGTGGATCGAGTACAACCCGATAACCAAGCTCACGCCAGATTGGGTCGTCAACTTCATCTCAGATATTCTGCATCGTTTCGGCTTCCCTAACACCATCATCACGGACTTGGGATCAAACTTCACGGCAAACCAGTTCTAGGAGTTCTGCGAGAATGCTTGCATCGCAGTTAAATATGTCTCGGTTGCACACCCAAGGGCCAATGGACAAGTCGAAAGGGCGAACGGCCTGATCATTGACGGCCTCAAGAAGAGACTTTATGATGAGAACAGCAAGAAGGGAGGCAAATGGGTGCACGAGCTATCACACGTCGTCTGGGGGCTTCGGACTCAGCAGTCCAAAGCCACAGGCCAAACACCTTTCTTCCTTGTGTATGGATCTGAAGCCATTCTACCAGCCGATATCATGTGGAGGTCTCCAAGGGTCGAAATGTACAACGAAGGCGAGGCGGACGAGGCGCGGTAGTTAGAGCTCGATTCTGTGGAAGAAGCTCGTTGCACCGCTCTTGTCCAGTCAGCTCGGTACCTGCAGGGGATCCGGCGATATCATGATCGCAACGTCAGGGAGCGGTCATTCAATGTTGGTGAGTTGGTCTTGCATCGTATTCAAGACGAATCTGGCCTACACAAGCTAAACTCAAGATGGGAGGGCCCGTTCGTCGTCAAGCAGGTTACAAGGCCAGGGTCTTATCGACTACAATTTCCTGAGGGTCACGATGTCCCGAACTCCTGGAACGTTCAGAACCTGCGCAAGTTCTACCCTTAAGACGAGGCCCGGCGATCGCTGAATTCCCGAGGGATCAGAAGGTCTCCCTTCCCCGAATCAGTTTGGAGGCTATGAGCCACATGACCCGGGTTGTACATTCCTTTTTACTTACACGACGGCCATGGTCGCGTGCAGACACAACTATAAATCGACTTCTTGTCGTGAATGATGCGGGGGCTACGGCCACGATCATCTCCTTTCGACTCCCGTTCCTAATGGAACCCTCGGCTCCGGCCAACCCCTCTACATATCGGGTTCCGCCGCGACCTTGGATGGTCGCACGCGACAGCAGTCGCATTTTTCCGACACAGTCGATCCGCTCGACTGGCTTACACCCAGTACGCTGGAAAGGCTCGCATAAAGAGCTATCTCGACTACATCTAGAGTGGCTGCACTCAGAACAGTCTTGTTTCTGCCAACAAGAATGGCAAACCCACGGCATCGCCCGTACTTGCTCCTGGCAAGCTCGATCCGCCCGTCCGGGTCCTGCCTAGCTAACGGAGCACGCTCACAGCAGGAGCGACTTTCGACTACACTCAGAGTCACCGCACTCAGGGTAGTCCTATTTTTCTGCCCTACGCACAACAACCTCGCGACGATGTTCGCGTTCTTTCCTAACAAGTTTGGACCCGCTCGATCGAGTTGTGGTTAATCTATTAGATGAATATTAGCTACCCTTCGGGTCGTTGCACCCAAGGAGCGTCTACTACTTAAGTCTTGTAAGCCTGGACCCCAATTCAGTTAAGTCACGCAAACAAGTAGAGATATAGCGTGAAGCATTCACATACAGGAACAATTATTTGTTTCTCATACCCTAATCCTGCAGTACACTGTGTACAATTCGTTCTGCTACAGGTTGGGCCTCTCGCAGGTACTCCTCGAATCACTCGTCCGTGCAGTCTGCCGCCATCCCCTATGCAAAAATGTCTAGCTGCGCGTTTGGCAAGAAGGATTTCACATACGCGAGGGCATTACTCACGCATGCGACTGGAGCCTCGGATAGGAACTTGACCACTTTCTTCGGGGCTTCGCGAAGTCGCTCCAGCAGGGGCCGCGGGCTCGCTTCGCCTTCTTCTGGTGGATTCACCATGTCCACCAGCTCCTGGGCGGCCCCCCTGAGGTCCTCCAGCTCCTTCCGCTGCTGCTCGTCCTTCTCGCCTAGCGTTTTGATTTGCTGAAGGCAGTCGACGAACTGTTGTTCAGTGTCACCAATCAACTTCTGCAGCCTTTCGACATCATCTGTACATCGATACAGCATATTCTTCACGTCAGTAAGCAGCTCCTCTTTGTGTTTTATTACTTTCTTAAGCTATGCGGTGAAGATATTTCAGCAACTAAGGGAAGTTACCAAGGCAAAGTACTCGAGGGAAGCGAGGGCCTACCTTGGTGTGCTTTCTTCTCTGCCTTGAGCTGCTCCTGGTACTCCGCTTGTTGCTCCTTGAGCTATTTTTGGAGCTTGGAGTTGGCCTTCTTGAGGTTTTGCAGGTCATTCTTGAGCAGCCAAGTCTCTCGAGTTCTTTCATGCTTCAGCATATCCAGCTCTCGCTGCAGATAGCAGTTCTTCGTAATTTCTTCGGAGACGCACTTGTCCAGGGCAGCTACCTCTCGCGCATCACTCACAACCGAGCTGAGCTTCTCTAATTTTTTCTGGGACTTCGTGATCACATGCTGCGCAAAAGGCGGAGACTGAGTCAAAACAACTCATCAATATGCACAACCGGAACATCACCCAAGTATTACCATGGAAAAATCGTATAACTACTTGAAGGTGCTCTTGAAGGTCCTCAAATTCTCCGCTGTCAGCAGGGGGTCGTCCACCAGGTTGGTGGTGATGACATTCTGGTACCCCGGCCGGCCCTCAACATCTCACGGGGATTCCTCGAGGACCCGGTGACATCTTCGGGCGGCGGTTGCTGGACACCTGCACGTACATAATGTCATCAGAATATTGTGCCCAGTCCTCGGTAGCCGGTCGCCGACAGATACGCGCGTACCTGTGCCATCGGTAGGAGTAGCATCAGGGGTTTCGACTTGTTCTCCGCCACCAGTTTCGGCTTCATCCCGTCGGAGCTCGGGAGGCGGCAAGTCGGGAAGCGCCGCATCTGCTTCAGGGGCCAGATCCGTGGGCACTGGCTCTCCGGGCGCCGAGGGCTCGAAGGCCGCAGCAGCGGGGGCTGGCTCCGCACTGGAAGGACCAGCCCGTGTTGACAGCTCTGGGGCTGCAGTAGTCGTGCCCGGGTCCAGCTGAAGCTGCACCGCGCTCGCAGCCCTGATGACGTCGAAGTCGTCGTTATCTAAGCTGGCAAGAGCAAGATTTTCATGCGACGGAGGTAAACTCACAGTGTCGACTTCTTTTTGGCGGCCTTTTCACCCGCAAGGCCCGTCGCGGAGCCTCTGTCGCCGGCGGCGAGGCTTGAACGGCCGATTGAGTGGTCCCCACCACGGCAATGGTCACCGCAGTGACGGTGGATGGGCCCGTTTCCATCCCTTCGGGTTCGGTCCCGGGGGGCAGAGCAGGAAGGCTACAAGTGCATACTGTCAGTATTCAGTGCTATTGGTACTTAGCAGCTCGTCAAAGCGGCAAATCAGTACCTAGAGGACTCGACTTCTTGCGCCTTGCGTTTGCGCACCAGTCGATGGCCCTTTGGCACCAGTGGTAAAGCGCTGGTCAACTCCACGCTCTGGTCGGAGGAGTTGTCCCGGCGCGATTCTCCTTCGGCTCCTTCTCCCGCTTGCGAACCCGCGCCTCCGGTGGACTCGCTGCTGCGTTGAGCTGCAGCAAGGCGAGCCTTCTTGGTTGCAGCGGCAGCAGAGGGGAGGAGGTGATCTGGTTGGGGGATGTCAGGCTGCGGCGGGTAGCTGCTGTACAGCTTAGTGTGTCCCTGCAGAAAGTTCTTCACTTAAGTAACGGTGCAAAAGCATCCATCTTCTGCAAAAGAAGTCGAATTCTTACTGGTTTGGGCAGATTTCGTGCGGAAAACAATGTGGGCACGTACGGCACGGCGTCCACGTCTATCAGCACCTGCTGAACCCGCTGGAGCGCGACGTCGTCGGGCAAGTCCTCTACGCACATGCGAGAAGGATCAGCGGGGCCTGTGTACTCGAAGCCCAGGTGATGGCGCTGCTGGATGGGTTGGACGTGGCGTTTGTAAAATGCGAACATGATGGAGGCGCCGGTCACTCCCTTCTTCTTCTGTGCCTCAATGACTTCCAGCAGCTCTCTGACTTGATCCATTTCCCTGCCGGAGGGTTCAAGGTTCCATTCTCCCCTCACTACCGGGGGTCTGTTCGACTTCGTCGGAAGATGGGGAGCATGGTTTTCGATGTAAAACCAATGGTTTTTTCCATCCAGGAAGATTTGAGGGGAATTTGTATGAAAGGTATTTTTCGCCGGCCTGCTGTTGCAGTTGGATGCCGGCGCCCCCTACTACAGACAGTTTCTTCGTGGTAGGCTGGGGTTTGATGCGGAAGAGAAAGCGGAATAGATCCCAGTGGGGTTCGATTCCGAGAAAGGCTTCGCAGAAATGGATGAAAATGGAAATGTGGCAAATGGAGTTAGGGTTGAGGTGATGGAGCTCAAGCCCATAATAATAAAGAAGGCCACGAAAGAAGGAACAAGTGGGGAGGGCCAATCCCCGTTCGGCAAAATGGAGCAATGTGACGATTTCGTCGACATTCTCCATGGGGAAAGGTTCACGGTATGAGGGGCGCCAGTTGACAAGGTTCTTCTCTTGCAGCAACCCCTCAGAAACTAGTCTGTTCAGATTGTTGAGGGAGCACTTACTGTGTGTCCATTCCGCGGTTGATGGCTCCGCCTCTTTCCTCTTTTCCTCGATCTCTGACTTCTTGGACGCCATCTCTGATGCGTTGGCCACGAGATGCTCGGGGGCTGCAGGGAGAGGGGCGGGGAGGTCGGAGCGGGAGAATTTCCTAGGAGGGATGGCGGCGGCGCTTGGCTCAGATTGGGGATTTGGGTGGCTTTTGGCGGAATGCGGGTTGAAAGCATGGTTTTTTCCTACCGTTATCGCGGGGTTAAATAACCAGCGGGGTGGGAAAAAGTTACTGTTCTGAAGTTCAGGAGTCACTTCCAAGAATATTCCAAATCTGAGGGGTCATTGGATGGAATGTTTGGATTAAAATATTTGATTAACCATTTTTTCAAGGTTGTCATTTTTTGCCTGCATGCCACGGTTGTTGGATCCTTATCTCCAAATTTTGTGGGATTTGGATTCAAGGCTCAGGGGCTGCGGGATACGTGGCATCGACTACTTATTTTTCAAATTTTTTGAAGGATAAGCAGGATTATAGACAAATGGGACCCTCAGCCTGATTCTCCGATTCAACCTAAGGCTCGGGGGCTACTCCGTATGGAGTGCGATTTTTAAATCGCACACCATAACAAAAATTCAGGGCATGAGCACCTCATAGCTTCGATGCAGTCAAGCAAGTACTCGAAGAAGGTTTTCAAGATGAAGCTCCAGAAGAAGTCGAAGACTGCTTTGAAAGTACTTGATAAGCCTGCAGTACTCAGCTACGAAGAGCTCGGGGGCTTGTCAGACCCGGGGCCACCGGGCTGGGCACATAACGTAGTTTAAAGAGGTCTAAGAGATTAAGTTCATCTTATCTCTTATTCATTTTGTTTATCTCTTGTTTATCCCGTTTAAATAGGAGATAGAGCTAACCAACACAGAGGGGATCTACTCGAGATATGTTCTGGTATGATCCCTCAGCGGAGGTTGGTTAGCACCTTTGTAACTCTGGCCTCTCGGATATATAAGGGAGGTCAGGGACCCCTCTCAAAAACAGAAAATCATTAGGTCATTCTACACTTAAGGCAATACAAACCACCATACAGGACGTAGGGTATTACGCGCTTTGCGGCCCGAACCTGTCTAAGCTTTGTGTTCCTTGCACCTTCGAGTTCCTGATCTCGGCGTCCCCTCACCCAAAACTTACCACTTTGGGCATATCCCTCAGTGGGCAGCCGGTTAAACACCGACATCTTCCTCACCCAAATATGGTTTCAAATCTGCAATGTTAAATGTGGGGCTAACCCCAAAATCTGTAGGCAACTCAAGTTTGTAAGCATTATCATTGATCTTAGCTACAACTTTAAAAGGGCCATCAGCTCTCGGAAGCAACTTTGACTTCCTCAAATCAGGAAACCGATCCTTTCTCAAGTGCAGCCAAACCAAATCACTTAGTTCAAAAGTGACATGCTTCTTTCCTCTGCTACCAGCAAGTTTATATTTAGCATTCATGGTTTCTATGTTCTCCTTTGTGGTCTCATGCATTTTCAACATCAACTCAGCACGTTGTTTAGCATCAATGATGGAACCTGTTGGGGTTTGCTCCCGATCTTTCGATGAGAGTGGGGGATAACTCGATTTGAGGAGGATCAATGTTGTGCTGCCCGACTACAACACCACAAGCGTTGCGCTGCGCCTTAGCGACAGTTACACCGCCTCCAATTTGTGTTGTTCTTGCTGTGCCAAGACCAGGAACAACCTTGAACCTGCAAGCAAATCGAAGAACAAGTGGACAAGCAAACAGCACATAGACCTTACCCAAAAGATAAATTTGATACACACGAAGTTGGGGTTCTGAATCGAGCAAATCGGGTGGTCTAATCGACACACGCGTTTATAAGGAAGTAGCAACAACTAAACTTACAACCAAACCCAAGTCTCAAATGGTGGCTGCTGGTGGTTTATATAGGTGGGGGGGCAGCCAAGAGGCGTGGGGGGTGTAAACCCTAACTTAGAATGGGCCCCTAGTGGGCTGAACTAGATACAAGGGCCTCAGCCCAAGACTGGAAGACTGAACGTCAATTTGGCGATTCTACTTAACTCTTTTGGAATTTCGTCCTGAGATTGGATCCATCTCAAAGTAGACTTTAGGAGCTTTCCAACAAGTACTCATGGGCTTTAAACAATATTCGGAGCTAAGAGTTATGGCCTTCCGAAGTTGCCCCTTCCTGGAGGTCCGAACTGGTATGGTCCGATCTGATCATCCACACTCGCTTTCTTGTCGTGTTTGCTCTCCCTCCAATCTGGTTCATGCCCCAAGTTCCTAAGAATAACAAAAGTATCAGAAGAATTTAGTAGTACCCCATTCATGGATGATGGTTTATGGACAGCGAGAAACGAGTTTACCAGATAATTTAGCTCTAGTGCACGAGCTCTTGTCATTGGTCCTTGCTGCGTAGTAGGCATGGGTGTATCGTTGGGAGGGATGACCTCATCAAAACGGTCCGAAACGCCTCAAAACATGAGTTTTGGATCCAATGGAGTGGATCGGGTGCGTTCGTTGCGAAAAATTCTGATGCGACTTTGTTTAGCGAACTTGTGGGTTAATGGCACCAGTTCGGCTAGTTTTGCATCGACATTCATGCAGTAACAAAACGGTTCGAAATGCTCCAAAACATGAGTTTTGGGTCCAATGGAGTGGATCACGTGCATTCGTTGCGAAAAATTTAGAAGCAACTTCAGTTAGCAAACTTGTGCGTTAATGGCACCTTTTCCGCCAGTTTTGCATCAACTTTCGTGCAGTAACGAAACGGTCCAAAACACCCCAAAACAAGAGTTTTGGGTCAAATGGAGTGGATCGGGTGCTTTCGTTGCGAAAAATTCCGACGCAACTTTGTTTAGCGAACTTGTGCGATAATGGCACCAGTTCGGCCAGTTTTGCATCGACTTTCGTGCAGTAATGAAACAGTCCGAAACGACACAAAACATGAGTTTTGGGTCCAATGGAGTGGATCGGGTGCGTTCGTTGCGAAAACTTCCGACGTGACTTTGTTTTGCGAACTTTTACGTTAATGGCACCAGTTTGGCCAGTTTTGCATCAGCTTTCATGCAGTAACAAAACGGCCCAAAACGCCCGAAAATATGAGTTTTGGGTCCAATGGAGTGGATCCCGTGCGTTCATTGCGAAAAATTCTGACGCGACTTTGTTTAGCGAACTTGTGCGATAATGGCACCAGTTCCGACAGTTTTGCATCGACTTTCATGGAGTAACGAAATAGTCCGAAACGCCCTAAAACATGGATTTTAGGTCAAATGTTCGTTGCGAAAAATTCCGACGCGACTTTGTTTAGCGAAGTTGTGCGATAATGGCACCAGTTCGGCCAGTTTTGGGTCCAATGGAGTGGATCAGGTGCGTTCGATGCGAAAAATTCCGACACAACTTCGTGCACTAATGGCGCTAGTTCGGCCAGTTTTTTGCATCGACTTTCGTGCACTAACGAAACGGTTCGGAGCGCCTCAAAACATGAGTTTTGGGTCCAATGGAGTGGATAAGGTGCGTTCGTTGCGAAAAATTCCAACGCGACTTTGTTTAGCGAACTTGTGCGATAATGGCACCAGTTCGGCGAGTTTTGCAACGACTTTCGTGCAGTACCGAAAAAGTCCGAAACGCCCCAAAACTTGAGTTTTGGGTCCAATGGAGTGGATCGGGTCCGTTCGTTGCGAAAAATTCGGACGCGACTTTGTTTAGCGAACTTGTGCGATAATGTCACGAGTTCGCCCAGTTTTGCATCGACTTTCGTGCAGTAACGAAATGGTCCAAAGTGCTCCAAAATATGAGTTTTGGGTCCAATGGAGTGGATCACGTGCGTTCGTTGCGAAAAATTTAGAAGCAACTTCATTTAGCGAACTTGTGCGTTAATGGCACCTATTCGGCCAGTTTTGCATCGACTTTCGTGCAGCAATGAAACGGTCCGAAACGCCCCAAAACATGAGTTTTGGGTCAAATGGAGTGGATCGGGTGCGTTCGTTGTGAAAAAATTCCGACGCGACTTTGTATAGCGAACTTTTGCGTTAATGGCACCTGTTCGGCCAGTTTTGCATCGGCTTTCGTGTAGTAGCGGAACGGTCCGAAACACCCGAACACATGAGTTTTGGGTCCAATGGAGTGGATCGGGTGCATTCTTTGCGAAAAAATCTGACGCGACTTTGTTTAGCGAACTAGTGCGATAATTACACCAGTTCGGCCAGTTTTGCATCGACTTTCGTGGAGTAACGAAACGGTCCGAAACACCCCAAAACATGAGTTTTGGGTCCAACGGAGTGGATCAGGTGCGTTTGTTGTGAAAAATTTCGACACAACTTCGTGCACTAATGGCGCTAGTTCGTCCACTTTTTTGCATCGACTTTCGTGCACTAACAAAAATGTTCGGATCGCCCTAAAACATGAGTTTTGGGGTCCAATGGAGTGGATGAGAAGCGTTCGTTGCGAAAAATTCCGACGCGTCATTGTTTAGCGAACTCGTGCGATAATGGCACCAGTTTGGCCTGTTTTGCAATGACTCTCGTGCCATACCAAAACGGTCCGAAACGTCCTAAAACATGAGTTTTGGTTCCAATGGAGTGGATCGGGTGCATTCGTTGCGAAAAATTCCGACGCGACTTTGTTTTGCGAACTTTTGCGTTAATGCACCAGTTCGGCAAGTTTTGCATCGGCTTTCGTGCAGTAACGAAACAGACCGAAACGCCCGAAAACATGAGTTTTGGATCCAATGGAGTGGATTGGGTGCGTTCGTTGCGAAAAATTCTGACGCGACTTTGTTTAGCGAACTTGTGCGATAATGGCACCAGTTCGGCGAGTTTTTCAACAACTTTCGTGCAGCACCGAAAATGTCCGAAACACCCCAAAACTTGAGTTTTGGGTCCAATGGAGTGGATCGGGTGCGTTCGTTGCGAAAAATTCGGACGCGACTTTGTTTAGCGAACTTGTGCGATAATGTCACGAGTTCGGCCAGTTTTGCATCGACTTTCATGGAGTAACGAAATGGCCTGAAACGCCCCAAAACATGAGTTTGGGGTCCAATGGAGCGGATCGGGTGCGTTCATTGCCAAAACTTCTGACGCGACTTTGTTTAGCCAACTTGTGCGATAATGCACCAGTTCGGCCAGTTTTGCATCGACTTTCGTGCAGTATCGAAATGGTCCGAAACACCCCAAAACATGAGTTTTGGGTCCAATGGAATGGATCGGGTGCGCTCATTGCGAAAAATTCCGACACGACTTTGTTTAGCGAAGTTGTGTGTTAATGCCACCAGTTCGCCTAGTTTTGCATCGACTTTCATGAAATGGTCCAAAACACCCCAAAACATGAGTTTTGGGTCCTACGGAGTGCATCGGCTGTGTTCGTTGTGAAAAATTCCGAAGCAACTTTGTTTTGCGAACTTTTATATTAATGCCACCAGTTCTGCCAGTTTGGCATTGGCTTTCGTGCAGTAACGAAACGGTCCAAAACGCCCCAAAACATGAGTTTTGGGTCCAATGGAGTGGGCCGGGTGCGTTCGTTGCGAAAAATTCCGACACGACTTTGTTTAGCGAACTTGTGCGATAAGGGCACCAGTTCGGCCAGTTTTACATCGACTTTCGTGCTGTAATGAAATAGTCCGAAACGCCCCAAAACTTGAGTTTTGGTCCAATGGAGTGGATCAGGTGCGTTCGTTGCGAAAAATTCTAGTGCGACTTTGTTTAAAGAACTTGTGCGTTAATGGCACCAGTTCGGCCAGTTTTGCATCGTCTTTCGTGCAATAATGAAGCAGTTCAAAAAATTCTAGTGCGACTTTGTTTAGCAAACTTGTGCGTTAATGGCACCAGTTCGGCCAGTTTTGCATCGACTTTCGTGCAGTAACGAAATGGTCCGAAATGCTCCAAAACATGAGTTTTGGGTGCAATGGAGTGGATCTGGTGCGTTCGTTGCGAAAAATTCGGATGCGACTTCATTTAGCGAACTTGAGCGTTAATGGCACCTGTTCGGCCAGTTTTGCATCGACTTTCGTGCAGTAATGAAACGGTCCGAAGTGCCCCAAAACATGAGTTTTGGGTCAAATGGAGTGGATTGGGTGCGTTCGTTGCGAAAAGTTCTGACGCGACTTTGTTGAGCGAACTTGTGCGATAATGGCACCAGTTCGGCCAATTTTGCATCGACTTTCGTGCAGTAACGAAACGGTCCGAAATGACACAAAACATGAGTTTTGGGTGCAATGGAGTGGATCTGGTGCGTTCGTTGCGAAAAATTCTAGCGCGACTTTATTTAGAGAACTTGTGCGATAATGGCACCAGTTCGGCCAGTTGTGCATCCTCTTTCGTGCAATAATGAAGCAGTCTGAAAAACCTCAAAACATGAGTTTTGGGTCCAATGGAGCGGATCGGGTGCGTTCGTTGCCAAAACTTCTAACGCGACTTTGTTTAGCGAACTTGTGCGATAATGGCACCAGTTCGGCTAGTTTTGCATCGACTTTCGTGCAGTATCGAAATGGTCCGAAACACCCCAAAACATGAGTTTTGGGTCCAATAGAATGGATCGGGTGCGCTCGTTGCGAAAAATTCCGACACGACTTTGTTTAGCGAAGTTGTGCGTTAATGCCACCAGTTCGGCTAGTTTTGCATCGACTTTCATGAAATGGTCCGAAACACCCCAAAACATGAGTTTTGGGTCCAACCGAGTGGATCGGGTGTGTTCGTTGCGAAAAATTCCAAAGCAACTTTGTTTTGCGAACTTTGCGAACTTTTACATTAGTGCCACCAGTTCGGCCAATTTGGCATTGGCTTTCGTGTAGTAACAAAACGGTCCGAAACGCCCCAAAACATGAGTTTTGGGTCCAATGGAGTGGGTCGGGTGCGTTCGTTGCGAAAAATTCCAACACGACTTTGTTTAGCGAACTTGTGCGATAAGGGCACCAGTTCGGCCAGTTTTACATCGACTTTCGTGTTGTAATGAAATAGTCCGAAATGCCCCAAAACTTGAGTTTTTGGTCCAATGGAGTGGATCTGGTGCGTTCGTTGCGAAAAATTCTAGCGCGACTTTGTTTAGAGAACTTGTGCGTTAATGGCACCAGTTCGGCCAGTTGTGCATCCTGTTTCGTGCAATAATGAAGCAGTCTGAAAAACCTCAAAACATGAGTTTTGGGTACAATGGAGTGGATTGGGTGCGTTCGTTGCGAAAAATTCTGACGTGACTTTGTTAAGCGAACTAGTGCGTTAATGGCACCAGTTCGGCAAGTTTTGCATCGACTTTCGTGCGGTAACGAAATGGTCTGAAATGCTCCAAAACATGAGTTTTGGGTCCAATGGAGTGGATCTGGTGCGTTCGTTGCGAAAAATTCGGACATGACTTCATTTAGCGAACTTGTGCGTTAATGGCACCTGTTCGGCCAGTTTTGCATCGACTTTCGTGCAGTAATGAAACGGTCCGAAACACCCCAAAACATGAGTTTTGGGTCAAATGGAGTGGATTGTGTGCGTTCGTTGCGAAAAATTCTGACGCGACTTTGTTGAGCGAACTTGTGCGATAATGGCACCAGTTCGGCTAATTTTGCATCGACTTTCGTGCAGTAACAAAAGGGTCCGAGATGACACAAAACATGAGTTTTGGGTCCAATGGAGTGGATCGGGTGCGTTCGTTGCGAAAAATTCCGACGCGACTTTGTTTTGCGAACTTTTGCGTTAATGGCATCAGTTCGGCCAGTTTGGCATCAGCTTTCGTGCAGTAATGAAATGGTCCGAAACGCCCGAAAACATGAGTTTTGGGTCCAATACAGTAGATCGGGTGCGTTCGTTGCGAAAAATTCTGACGCGACTTTGTTTAGCGAACTTGTGCGATAATGGCACTAGTTCGGCCAGTTTTGCATCAACTTTCATGGAGTAATGAAACAGTCCGAAACGCCCTAAAATATGAGTTTTGGGTCAAATGGATTGGATCGGGTGCGTTCGTTGCGAAAAATTCCGATGCGACTTTGTTTAGCGAAGTTGTGCGATAATGGCACCAGTTCAGCCAGTTTTGCATCGACTTTCGTGGAGTAACGAAACGGTCTGAAACGCCCCAAAACATGAGTTTTGGGTGCAACGTAGTGGACCAGGTGCGTTCGTTGCGAAAAATTTTGACACAACATTGAGCACTAATGCTGCTAGTTCGGCCACTTTTTTGCATCGACTTTCGTGCACTAACAAAACAGTTCGGAACACCCTGAAACATGAGTTTTGGGTCCAATGGTTTGGATGAGGTGCGTTCGTTGTGAAAAATTCCAACGCGACTTTGTTTAGTGAACTTGTGCGACAATGGCACCAGTTCGGCCAGTTTTGCATCGACTTTCGTGGAGTAACGAAACGGTCCGATACGCCCCAAAACATGAGTTTTGGGTCCAACGTAGTGGATCAAGTTCGTTCGTTGCGAAAAATTTCGACACAACTTTGAGCACTAATGCCGCTAGTTCGGCCACTTTTTTGCATCGACTTTCGTGCACTAACGAAACAGTTCGGAACGCCCTAAAACATGAGCTTTGGGTCCAATGGAGTGGATGAGGTGCGTTCGTTGCGAAAAATTCCGACGCGACTTTGTTTAGCGAACTTGTGCGATAATGTCACGAGTTTGGCCAGTTTTGCATCGACTTTCGTGCAGTAACGAAATGGTCCAAAATGCTCCAAAATATGAGTTTTAGGTCCAATGGAGTGGATCACGTGCGTTCGTTGCGAAAAATTTAGAACCAACTTCATTTAGCGAATTTGTGCGTTAATGGCACCTGTTCGGCCAGTTTTGCATCGAGTTTCGTGCAGTAATGAAACGGTCCGAAACGCACCAAAAGATGAATTTTGGGTCAAATGGAGTGGATCGGGTGCGTTCGTTGTGAAAAAATTCCGACGCGACTTTGTATAGCGAACTTTTGCGTTAATGACACCAGTTCGGCTAGTTTTGCATCGGCTTTCATGCAGTAACGGAATGGTCCGAAACGCCCGAACACATGAGTTTTGGGTCCAATGGAGTGGATCGGGTGCATTCTTTGCGAAAAAATCTGACGCGACTTTGTTTAGCGAACTAGTGCGATAATTACACCAGTTCGGCCAGTTTTGCATCGACTTTCGTGGAGTAACGAAACGGTCCGAAATGCCCCAAAACATGAGTTTTGGGTCCAACGGAGTGGATCAGGTGCGTTTGATGTGAAAAATTTCAACACAACTTCGTGCACTAATGGCGCTAGTTCGTCCACTTTTTTGCATCGACTTTCGTGCACTAACGAAAAGGTTCGGAACGCCTTAAAACATGAGTTTTGGGGTCCAATGGAGTGGATGAGAAGCGTTCGTTGCGAAAAATTCCGACGCGTCATTGTTTAGCGAACTCGTGCGATAATGGCACCAGTTTGGCCTGTTTTGCAATGACTTTCGTGCCGTACCGAAACAGTCCGAAACGTCCTAAAACATGAGTTTTTGGTCCAATGGAGTGGATCGGGTGCGTTCATTGCGAAAAATTCCGACGTGACTTTGTTTTGCAAACTTTTGCGTTAATGCACCAGTTTGGCAAGTTTTGCGTCGGCTTTCGTGCAGTAATGAAACGGACCGAAACGCCCGAAAACATGAGTTTTGGGTCCAATGGAGTGGATTGGGTGCGTTCGTTGCGAAAAATTCTGACGCGACTTTGTTTAGCGAACTTGTGCGATAATGGCACTAGTTCGGCGAGTTTTGCAACGACTTTCGTGCAGCACCGAAAATGTCCGAAACACTCCAAAACCTTAGTTTTGGGTCCAATGGAGTGGATCGGGTGCGTTCGTTGCGAAAAATTCGGACGCGACTTTGTTTAGCGAACTTATGCGATAATGTCACGAGTTCGGCCAGTTTTGCATCGACTTTCATGGAGTAACGAAATGGCCTGAAACACCCCAAAACATGAGTTTGGGGTCCAATGGAGCGGTCGGGTGCGTTCGTTGCCAAAACTTCCGACGCGACTTTGTTTAGCGAACTTGTGCGATAATGGCACCAGTTCAGCCAGTTTTGCATCGACTTTCGTGGAGTAACGAAATGGTCCGAAACGCCCCAAAACATGAGTTTTGGGTCCATCGTAGTGGATCAGGTGCGTTCGTTGCGAAAAATTTCGACACAACATTGAGCACTAATGCCGCTAGTTCGGCCACTTTTTTGCATCGACTTTCGTGCACTAACAAAACAGTTCGGAACGCCCTAAAATATGAGTTTTGGGTCCAATGGAGTGGATGAGATGTGTTGGTTGTGAAAAATTCCAACGCGACTTTGTTTACTGAACTTGTGCGATAATGGCACCAGTTCGGTCAGTTTTGCAACGACTTTCGTGTTGTAACAAAATGGTCCAAAACGCTCGAAAACATGAGTTTTGGGTCCAATGGAGTTGATTTGGTGCGTTCGCTGCAAAAAATTCGAACACGACTTTGTTTAGCGAACTTGTGCGCTAATGGCAACAGTTCGACCAGTTTTGCATCGACTTCCGTGCAGTAAGAAACGGTCCGAAACACCCCAAATGATGAGTTTTGGGTCAAATGGAGTGGATTGGGTGCGTTCGTTGCGAAAAATTCCGATGCGACTTTGTTTAGCGAACTTGTGCGATAATGGCACCAGTTCGGCCAGTTTTGCATCGACTTTCATGGAGTAACGAAACGGTCCGAAACGACCCAAAACATGAGTTTTGGGTCCAACGTAGTGGATCAGGTGCGTTCGTTGCGAAAAATTTCGACACAACATTGAGCACTAATGCCGCTAGTTGGGCCACTTTTTTGCATCGACTTTTGTGCACTAACGAAACAGTTCGGAACGCCCTAAAACATGAGCTTTGGGTCCAATGGAGTGGATGAGGTGCGTTCGTTGCGAAAAATTCCGACGCGACTTTACTTAGTGAACTTGTGCGATAATGGCACCAGTTCGGCCAGTTTTGCAACGACTTTTGTGCTGTAACAAAATGGTCCAAAACGCTCGAAAACATGAGTTTTGGGTCCAATGGAGTTGATCTGGTGTGTTCGCTGCAAAAAATTCGAACACGACTTTGTTTAGCGAACTTGTGCGCTAATGGCAACAGTTCGACCAGTTTTGCATCGTCTTCCGTGCAGTAAGAAACGGTCTGAAACACCCCAAATGATGAGTTTTGGGTCAAATGGAGTGGATCGGGTGCGTTCGTTGCGAAAAATTCCGACGCGACTTTGTGTAACGAACTTGCGCGAGAATTTCACCAGTTCAGTAAGTTTTGCATCAACTTTCGTGCAGTAACAAAACGGTCCGAAACGCCTGAAAATAAGAGTTTTGGGTCCAATGCAGTGGATCGGGTGCGTTCGTTGCGAAAAATTCCGACGCGACTTTGTTTTGCGCACTTGTGCGATAATGGCGCCAGTTCGGCCAGTTTGGCATCGACTTTCATGGAGTAACGAAACAGTCCGAAACGCCCTGAAACATGAGTTTTGGGTCAATTGGAATGGATCGGGTGCGTTCGTTGCGAAAAATTCCGACGCGACTTCGTGCACTAATGGCGCTAGTTCGGCCAGTTTTGCATCCACTTTTGTGGAGTAACGAAACGGTCCGAAACGCCCCAAAACATGAGTTTTGGGTCCAATGGAGTTGATCGGGTGCGTTCGATGCGAAAAATTCCGACCCAACTTCGTGCAGTAATGGCGCTAGTTCGGCCACTTTTTTGCATCGACTTTCGTGCAGTAACGAAACGGTTCGGAACGTCTCAAAACATGAGTTTTGGGTCCAATGGAGTGGATGAGGTGCGTTCTTGCGAAAAATTCCAACACGACTTTGTTTAGCGAACTTGTGCGATAATGGCACCAGTTCGGCCTGTTTTGCAACGACTTTCGTGCAGTACCGAAAAAGTCCGAAACGTCCCAAAACTTGAGTTTTGGGGCCAATGGAGTGGATCGGGTCCGTTCGTTGCGAAAAATTCGGACGCGACTTTGTTTAGCGAACTTGTGCGATAATGTCATGAGTTCGGCCAGTTTTGCATCGACTTTCGTGCAGTAACGAAATGGTCCAAAATGCTCCAAAATATGAGTTTTGGGTCTAATGGAGTGGATCACGTGCGTTCGTTCCGAAAAATTTAGAAGCAACTTCATTTAGCAAACTTGTGCATTAATGGCACCTGTTCGGCCAGTTTTGCATCGACTTTCATGCAGTAATCAAACGGTCCGAAACGCCACAAAACATGAGTTTTGGGTCAAATGGAGTGGATCGGGTGCGTTCATTGTGAAAAAATTCCGACGCGACTTTGTATAGCGAACTTTTGCGTTAACGTTACCAGTTCGGCCAGTTTTGCATCGGCTTTTGTGCAGTAACGGAATGGTCCGAAACGCCCGAACACATGAGTTTTGGGTCCAATGGAGTGGATCGGGTGCATTCTTTGTGAATAAATCTGATGCGACTTTGTTTAGCGAACTTCTGCGATAATTACAACAGTTCGCCCAATTTTTCATCAACTTTCGATGAGTAACGAAACGGTCCGAAACGCCCCAAAACATGAGTTTTGGGACCAACGGAGGGGATCAGGTGCGTTCGTTGTGAAAAAGTTCGACACAACTTCGTGCACTAATGGCTCTAGTTCGTCCACTTTTTTGCATCGACTTTCGTGCACTAACGAAAAGGTTCGGAACGCCCTAAAACATGAGTTTTGGGTCCAATGGAGTGGATCAGAAGCGTTCGTTGCGAAAAATTCCGATGCGTCATTGTTTAGCGAACTCGTGCGATAATGGCACCAGTTCGGCCTGTTTTGCAACAACTATCCTGCCGTAACGAAACGGTCCGAAACGTCCTAAAACAAGAGTTTTGGGTCCAATGGAGTGGATCGGGTGCGTTCGTTGCGAAAAATTCCGACGCGACTTTGTTTTGCGAACTTTTGCGTTAATGCACCAGTTCAGCAAGTTTTGCATCGGCTTTCGTGCAGTAACGAAACAGACCGAAACGCCCGAAAACATGAGTTTTGGGTCCAATGGAGTGGATTGGGTGCGTTCGTTGCGAAAAATTCTGACGCGACTTTGTTTAGCGAACTTGTGCGATAATGTCACGAGTTCGGCCAGTTTTGCAACGACTTTCGTGCAGCACGGAAAATGTCCAAACCCCAAAACTTGAGTTTTGGGTCCAATGGAGTGGATCGGGTGCGTTCGTTGCGAAAAATTCGGATGCGACTTTGTTTAGCGAACTTGTGCGATAATGTCACGAGTTCGGCCAGTTTTGCATTGACTTTCATGGAGTAACGAAATGGCCTGAAACACCCCAAAACATGAGTTTGGGGTCCAATGGAGCGGTCGGGTGCGTTCGTTGCCAAAACTTCTGACGCGACTTTGTTTAGCGAACTTGTGCGATAATGGCACGAGTTCGGCCAGTTTTGCATCGACTTTCATGGAGTAACGAAATGGCCTGAAACGCCCCAAAACATGAGTTTTTGGTCCAATGGAGCGGATCGGGTGCGTTCGTTGCCAAAACTTCTGACGCGACTTTGTTTAGCGAACTTGTGCGATAATGGCACCAGTTCGGCTAGTTTTGCATCGACTTTCGTTCAGTATCGAATGGTCCGAAACACCCCAAAACATGAGTTTTGGGTCCAATAGAATGGATCGGGTGCGCTCGTTGCGAAAAATTCCGACACGACTTTGTTTAGCGAAGTTGTGCGTTAATGCCACCAGTTCGGCTAGTTTTGCATCGACTTTCATGAAATGGTCCGAAACACCCCAAAACATGAGTTTTGGGTCCAACCGAGTGGATCGGGTGTGTTCGTTGCGAAAAATTCCGAAGCAACTTTGTTTTGCGAACTTTTACATTAGTGCCACCAGTTCGGCCAATTTGGCATTGGCTTTCGTGTAGTAACAAAACGGTCCGAAACGCCCCAAAACATGAGTTTTGGGTCCAATGGAGTGGGTCGGGTGCGTTCGTTGCGAAAAATTCTGACACGACTTTGTTTAGCGAACTTGTGCGATAAGGGCACCAGTTCGGCCAGTTTTACATCGACTTTCGTGCTGTAATGAAATAGTCCGAAATGCCCCAAAACTTGAGTTTTTGGTCCAATGGAGTGGATCTGGTGCGTTCGTTGCGAAAAATTCTAGCGCGACTTTGTTTAGAGAACTTGTGCGTTAATGGCACCAGTTCGGCCAGTTGTGCATCCTCTTTCGTGCAATAATGAAGCAGTCTGAAAAACCTCAAAACATGAGTTTTGGGTCCAATGGAGTGGATTGGGTGCGTTCGTTGCGAAAAATTCTGACGTGACTTTGTTAAGCGAACTAGTGCGTTAATGGCACCAGTTCGGCAAGTTTTGCATCGACTTTCGTGCGGTAACGAAATGGTCTGAAATGCTCCAAAACATGAGTTTTGGGTCCAATGGAGTGGATCTGGTGCGTTCGTTGCGAAAAATTCGGACATGACTTCATTTAGCGAACTTGTGCGTTAATGGCACCTGTTCGGCCAGTTTTGCATCGACTTTCGTGCAGTAATGAAACGGTCCGAAACGCCCTAAAACATGAGTTTTGGGTCAAATGGAGTGGATTGTGTGCGTTCATTGCGAAAAATTCTGACGCGACTTTGTTGAGCGAACTTGTGCGATAATGGCACCAGTTCGTCTAATTTTGCATCGACTTTCGTGCAGTAACAAAAGGGTCCGAGATGACACAAAACATGAGTTTTGGGTCCAATGGAGTGGATCGGGTGCGTTCGTTGCGAAAAATTCCGACGCGACTTTGTTTTGCGAACTTTTGCGTTAATGGCATCAGTTCGGCCAGTTTGGCATCGGCTTTCGTGCAGTAACGAAATGGTCCGAAACGCCCGAAAACATGAGTTTTGGGTCCAATACAGTAGATCGGGTGCGTTCGTTGCGAAAAATTCTGACGCGACTTTGTTTAGCGAACTTGTGCGATAATGGCACTAGTTCGGCCAGTTTTGCATCAACTTTCATGGAGTAATGAAACAGTCCGAAACGCCCTAAAATATGAGTTTTGGGTCAAATGGATTGGATCGGGTGCGTTCGTTGCGAAAAATTCCGATGCGACTTTGTTTAGCGAAGTTGTGCGATAATGGCACCAGTTCAGCCAGTTTTGCATCAACTTTCGTGGAGTAACGAAACGGTCTGAAACGCCCCAAAACATGAGTTTTGGGTGCAACGTAGTGGATCAGGTGCGTTCGTTGCGAAAAATTTTGACACAACATTGAGCACTAATGCCGCTAGTTCGGCCACTTTTTTGCATCGACTTTCGTGCACTAACAAAACAGTTCGGAACACCCTGAAACATGAGTTTTGGGTCCAATGGAGTGGATGAGGTGCGTTCGTTGTGAAAAATTCCAACGCGACTTTGTTTAGTGAACTTGTGCGATAATGGCACCAGTTCGGTCAGTTTTGCAACGACTTTTGTGCTGTAACAAAACGGTCCAAAACGCTCGAAAACATGAGTTTTGGGTCCAATGGAGTTGATCTGGTGCGTTCGCTGCGAAAAATTCGAACGCAACTTTGTTTAGCGAACTTGTGCGCTAATGGCAACAGTTCGGCCAGTTTTGCATCAACTTCCGTGCAGTAAGAAACGGTCCGAAACACCCCAAATGATGAGTTTTGGGTCGAATGGAGTGGATCGGGTGCGTTCGTTGCGAAAAATTCTGATGCGACTTTGTTTAGCGAACTTGTGCGATAATGGCACCAGTTCAGCCAGTTTTGCATCGACTTTCGTGGAGTAACGAAACGGTCCGAAACGCCCCAAAACATGAGTTTTGGGTCCAACATAGTGGATCAGGTGCGTTCGTTGCGAAAAATTTCGACACAACATTGAGCACTAATACTGCTAGTTCGGCCACTTTTTTGCATCGACTTTCGTGAACTAACGAAACAGTTCGGAATGCCCTAAAACATGAGCTTTGGGTCCAATGGAGTGGATGAGGTGCGTTCATTGCGAAAAATTCCGACGCGACTTTGCTTAGTGCGCTTGTGCGATAATGGCATCAGTTCGACCAGTTTTGCAACGACTTTCGTGCTGCAACAAAACGGTCCAAAACGCTCGAAAACATGAGTTTTGGGTCCAATGGAGTTGATCTGGTGCGTTCGTTGCGAAAAATTTGAACGCGAATTTGTTTAGCGAACTTGTGCGCTAATGGCAACAGTTCGGCCAGTTTTGCATCGACTTCCGTGCAGTAACGAAATGGTCCGAAACACACCAAATGATGCGTTTTGGGTCAAATGGAGTGGATCGCTTGCGTTCGTTGCGAAAAATTCCGACGCGACTTTGTGTAGCGAACTTGCGCGAGAATGGCACCAGTTCGGCAAGTTTTGCATCAACTTTTGTGCAGTAACAAAACGGTCCAAAACACCCGAAAACATGAGTTTTGGGTCCAATGTTGTGGATCGGGTGCGTTCATTGCGATAAATTCTGACGCGACTTTGTATAGCGAACTTGCGCGATAATGGCACCTGTTCGGCCAGTCTTGCATCGACTTTCGTGGAGTAATGAAACAGTCCGAAACACCCTAAAATATGAGTTTATGGTCAAATGGAGTGGATCGGGTGCGTTTGTTGCGAAGAATTTTGACGCAACTTTGTTAAGGGAAGTTGTGCGATAATGGCACTAGTTCGGCCAGTTTTGCATCGACTTTCGTGGAGTAACAAAACGGTCCGAAATGCCCCAAACGATGAGTTTTGGGTCAAATGGAGTGGATCGGGTGCGTTCATTGCGAAAAATTCCGACGCGACTTTGTGTAGCGAACTTGCGCGATAATGGCACCAGTTTGGCAAGTTTTGCATCAACTTTCGTGCTGTAACAAAACGGTCCGAAACACCCGAAAACGTGAGTTTTCGATCCAATGGAGTGGATCGGGTGCGTTCGTTGCGAAAAATTCCGACGCGACTTTATTTTGCGAACTTGTGTGATAATGGCACCAGTTCGGCTAGTTTTGCATCGGCTTTCGTGGAGTAACAAAATAGTCCGAAACGCCCTAAAACATGAGGTTTGGGTCCATTGGAGTGGATCGGGTGCGTTCGTTTCGAAAAATTCCGACACGACTTTGTATAGCGAAGTTGTGCGATAGTGGCACCAGTTCGGCCAGTTTTGCATCGACTTTCTTGGAGTAACGAAACGGTCCGAAATGCCCCAAAACATGAGTTTTGGGTCCAATGGAGTGGATCAGGTGCGTTCGATATGAAAAATTTCGACACAACTTCGTGCACTAATGGCGCTAGTTCGGCCACTTTTTTGCATCCACTTTCGTGCACTAACGAAACGGTTCGAAACGCCCCAAAACATGAGTTTTGGGTCCAATGGAGTGGATGAGGTGCGTTCGTTGTGAAAAATTCCAACGTGACTTTATTTAGCGAACTTGTGCGATAGTGGCACCAGTTCGGCCAGTTTTGCAACGACTTTCGTGTAGTACCAAAACGGTCTGAAACGCCCGAAAACATGAGTTTTGGGTCCAATGGAGTGGATCGGGTGCGTTCGTTGCGAAACATTCTGACGTGACTTTGTTAAGCGAAGTTGTGCGATAATGGCACCAGCTTGGTCAGTTTTGCATCGACTTTCGTGCAATAACGAAACGGTACGAAACACACTGAAACATGAGTTTTGGGTCAAATGGAGTGGATCGGGTGCGTTCTTGCGAAAAATTCCGACGCGACTCTGTTTAGCGAACTTGCGCAATAATAGCACCAGTTCGGCCAGTTTTGCATCGACTTTCGTGCGGTAACAAAACGGTTCGAAATGCTAGAAAACATGAGTTTTGGGTCCAATGGAGTGGATCGGGCGTGTTCGTCGTGAAAAATTCTGACACGACTTTGTTTTGCGAACTTTTGCGTTAATGGCACCAGTTCGGCCAATTTTGCATCAGCTT
The DNA here is from genome assembly GCF_002211085.1 of Panicum hallii. NCBI lineage: Eukaryota > Viridiplantae > Streptophyta > Magnoliopsida > Poales > Poaceae > Panicum > Panicum hallii. Next base: position 9,076 of record NW_020356220.1, on the reverse strand, counting down.
TCGTGCAGTAATGAAACGGTCCGAAATGCACGAAAACATGAGTTTTGGGTGAAATGGAGTGGATCGGGTGCGTTTGTTATGAAAAATTGTAACGCGACTTTGTTTAGCGAAGTTGTGCGATAATGGCACCAGTTCGGCCAGTTTTGCATCGACTTTCGTGGAGTAATGAAACGGTCCGAGACGCCCCAAAACATGAGTTTTGGGTCCAATGGAGTAGATCAGGTGCGTTCGATGCGAAAAATTCCGACAAAACTTCGTGCACTAATGGCGCTAGTTCGGCCACTTTTTTGCATCCAGTTTCGCGCACTAACAAAATGGTTCGGAACGCCCCAAAACATGAGTTTTGGGTCCAATGGAGTGGATGAGGTGCGTTCGTTGTGAAAATTTCCAACGCGACTTTATTTAGCGAACTTGTGCGATAGTGGCACCAGTGCGGCCAGTTTTGCAACGACTTTCGTGTAGTACCGAAACGGTCTGAAACGCCCGAAAACATGAGTTTTGGGTCCAATGGAGTGGATCGGGTGCGTTAGTTGCGAAAAATTCTAACGCGACTTTGTTAAGCGAACTTGTGCGATAATGGCACTAGCTTGGTCAGTTTTGCATCGACTTTCGTGCAATAACGAAACGGTCCGAAACATTCCGAAACATGAGTTTTGGGTCCAATGGAGTGGATCACGTGCGTTCGTTGCGAAAAATTTAGAAGCAACTTCATTTAGCGAACTTGTACATTAATGGTACCTGCTTGGCCAGTTTTGTATCTACTTTCGTGCAGTAACGAAATGGTCCGAAATGCCCCAAAACAAGAGTTTTGGGTCAAATGGAGTGGATCGGGTGCGTTTGTTGTGAAAAATTCCGACGCGACTTTGTTTAGCGAACTTGTGCGATAATGGCAGCAGTCCGGTAAGTTTGCATCGACTTTCGTGCAGTAATGAAACGGTCCGAAATGACAGAAAACATGAGTTTTGGGTCCAACGGAGTTGATCGGGTGCGTTCGGTGCAAAAAATTCCAACGCGACATTGTTTTGCGAACTTTTGCGTCAATGGCACCAGTCGGCCAGTTTTGCATTGACTTTCGTGGAGTAACGAAACAGACCGAAACGCCCGAAAACATGAGTTTTGGGTCCAATGGAGTGCATCGGGTGCGTTCGTCGCGAAAAATACGGACGGGACTTTGTTTAGCGAAGTTGTGCGATAATGGCACCAGTTCAGCCAGTTTTGCATTGACTTTTGTGGAGTAACGAAACAGATCGAAACACCGTAAAACATGAAATGGTCCGAAATGCCCCAAAACATGAGTTTTGGGTCCAATGGAGTGGATCTGGTCCGTTCGTTGCGGAAAAGTGGGACGCGACTTTGTTTAGCGAACTTGTGCGCTAATGCCAACAGTTCGGCCAGTATTGCATCGACTTTCGTGCAGTAACGAAACGGTCCGAAACACCCCAGAACATGAGTCTTGGGTCAAATGGAGTGGATCGGGTGCGTTCCTTGCGAAAAATTCCGATGCGACTTTGTTTAGCGAACTTGTGCAATAATAGCACCAGTTCGGCCAGTTTTACATCGACTTTCGTGCGGTAACAAAACGGTCCGAAACGCCAGAAAACATGAGTTTTTGGTCCAATGGAGTGGATCGGGTGTGTTCGTCGCGAAAAATTCCGACACGACTTTGTTTTGCGAACTTTTGCGTTAATGGCACCAGTTCGGCCAATTTTGCATCAGCTTTCGTGCGGTAATGAAACGGTCCGAAACGCCCGAAAACATGAGTTTTGGGTCCAATCGAGTGGATCGGGTGCGTTCGTTGCGAAAAATTCGGATGGGACTTTGTTTAGCGAAGTTGTGCGATAATGGCACCAGTTCGGCCAGTTTTGCATCGACTATCGTGGAGTAACGAAACAGATCGAAACGCGCTAAAACATGAGTTTTGGGTCAAATGGAGTGGATCGGGTGCGTTCCTTGCGAAAAATTCCGACACGACTTTGTTTAGCGAATTTGTGCGATAAGGGCACCAGATAGGCCAGTTTTACGTCGACTTTCGTGCTGTAATGAAACGGTCCGAAACGCCCCAAAAATTGAGTTTTGGGTCCAATAGAGTGGATCGGGTGCTTTCGTTGCGAAAAATTCGGACGCGACTTTGTTTAGCGAACTTGTGCGGTAATGGCAACAGTTCGGCCAGTTTTGCATCGACTTCCGTGCAGAAATGAAACGGTCTAAAATGCCCCAAAACATGAGTTTTGGGTTCAATGGAGTGGACCGGGTGCGTTCGTTGCGAAATATTCCGACACGGCTTTGTTTAGCGAACTTGTGCGTTAATGGCACCAGTTCGGCCAGTTTTGCATCATCTTTCGTGCAGTAACGAAACGGTCCGAAAAACCTCAAAACATGAGTTTTGGGTCCAATGGAGTGGATTGGGTGCGTTCGTTCCGAAAAATTCTGACGCGACTTTGTTTAGTGAACTTGTGCGTTAATGGCACCAGTTCGGCATGTTTTGCATCGACTTTCGTGCAGTAACGAAAGGGTCCGAAACACTCCAAAATATGAGTTTTGGGTCCAACGGAGTGGATCACGTGCGTTCGTTGCAAAAAAGTTTAGAAACAACTTCATTTAGGGAACTTGTGCGTTAATGGCACCTGTTCGGCCAGTTTTGCATCGACTTTCGTGGAGTAACGAAACTGTCCGAAACGCCCCAAAACATGAGTTTCGGGTCAAATGGAGTGGGTCAGGTGCGTTCGTTGCGAAAATATTCCGACGCGACTTTGTATAGCGAACTTGCGCGATAATGGCACCTGTTCGGCCAGTTTTGCAACAACTTTCGTGGAGTACCGAACAGTCCCAAACACTCTAAAATATGAGTTTTGGGTCAAATGGAGTGGATCGGGTGCGTTCGTTGCGAAGAATTCGGACGCGACTTTGTTTAGCAAAGTTGTGCGATAATAGCAATAGTTCAGCCAGTTTTGCATCGACTTTCGGGGAGTAACGAAACGGTCCGAAATGCCCCAAAACATGAGTTTTGGGTCCAATGGAGTGGATCTGGTCCGTTCGTAGCGGAAAAGTGGGATGCGACTTTGTTTAGCAAACTTGTGCCTTAATGCGACCAGTTCCGACGCGGCTTTCTTTTGCGAACTTTTGCGAACTTTGTTTGGCAACAGTTCAGCCAGTTTTGCATCGACTTCCGTGCAGTAACGAAACGGTCCGAAACACTCCAAACGATGAGTTTTGGGTCAAATGGAGTGGATTGGGTGCGTTCGTTGCGAAAAATCCGACACGACTTTGTGTAGCAAACTTGCGCGATAATGGCACCTGTTTGGCAAGTTTTGCATCAACTTTCGTGCTGTAACAAAATGGTCCGAAACGCCCGAAAACATAAGTTTTCGGTCCAATGGAGTGGATCGGGTGCGTTCGTTGCGAAAAATTCGGACGCGACTTTATTTTGCGAAGTTGTGCGATAGTGGCACCAGTTCGGCCAGTTTTGCATCGACTTTCGTGGAGTAACGAAATGGTCTGAAATGCCCCAAAACATGAGTTTTGGTTCCAATGGAGTGGATCCGATGCGTTCGATGTGAAAAATTTCGACACAACTTCGTGCACTAATGGCGCTAGTTCGGCCACTTTTTTGCATCCACTTTCGTGCACTAACGAAATGGTTCGGAACACCCCAAAACATGAGTTTAGGTCCAATGTAGTGGATGAGGTGCGTTCGTTGTGAAAAATTCCAACGCGACTTTATTTAGCGAACTTGTGCGATAGTGGCACCAGTTCGGCCAGTTTTGCAACGACTTTCGTGTAGTACCGAAACGGTCTGAAACGCCCGAAAACATGAGTTTTGGGTCCAATGGAGTGGATCAGGTGTGTTCGTTGCGAAAAATTCTGACGCGACTTTGTTAAGCGAACTTGTGCGATAATGGCACCAGTTTGGCCAGTGTTGCATCGACTTTCGTGCAATAACAAAACGGTCCGAAACACTCCGAAACATGAGTTTTGGGTCCAACGGAGTGGATCACGTGCGTTCGTTGCAAAAAATTTAGAAGCAACTTCATTTAGCGAACTTGTGCATTAATGGTACCTGTTCGGCCAGTTTTGTATCTACTTTCGTGCAGTAACGAAATGGTCTGAAACGCCCTAAAATAAGAGTTTTGGGTCAAATGGAGTGGATCGGGTGCGTTTGTTGTGAAAAATTCCGACGCGACTTTGTTTAGCGAACTTGTGCGATAATGGCAGCAGTCCGGTAAGTTTTGCATCGACTTTCGTGCAGTAACGAAACAGTCCGAAATGACACAAAACATGAGTTTTGGGTCCAACGGAGTTGATCGGGTGCGTTCGGTGCAAAAAATTCCAACGCGATATTGTTTTGCGAACTTTTGTGTTAATGGCACTAGTTCGGCCAGTTTTGCATCGACTTTCGTGGAGTAACGAAACAGACCGAAACGCCCGAAAACATGAGTTTTGGGTCCAATGGAGTGGATCGGGTGCGTTCGTTGCGAAAAATTCGGACGGGACTTTGTTTAGCGAAGTTGTGCGATAATGGCACCAGTTCGGCCAGTTTTGCATCGACTCTCGTGGAGTAACGAAACAGACCGAAACGCCCTAAAACATGAGTTTTGGGTCAAATGGAGTGGATCGGGTGCGTTCCTTGCGAAAAATTCCGACACGACTTTGTTTAGCGAACTTGTGCGATAAGGGCACCAGTTCGGCCAGTTTACATCGATTTTCGTGCTGTAATGAAACGGTCCGAAACGCCCCGAAAATTGAGTTTTGGGTCCAATGGAGTGGATCGGGTGCGTTCGTTCCGAAAAATTCCGACACGACTTTGTTTAGCGAACTTGTGTGATAAGGGCACCAGTTTGGCCAGTTTTACATCGACTTTCGTGCTGTAATGAAACGGTCCGAAACGCCCCAAAACTTGAGTTTTGGGTCCAATGGAGTGGATCGGGTGCTTTCGTTGCGAAAAATTCAGACGCGACTTTTTTTAGTGAACTTGTGCGCTAATGGCAACAGTTCGGCCAGTTTTGCATCGGCTTTCATGCAGTAACAAAACGGTCCGAAACGACCCAAAATATGAGTTTTGCGTCCAATGGAGTGGATCGGGTGCGTTCGTTGCGAAAAAATTCCGACGCGACTTTGTTTAGCGAACTTGTGCGATAGTGGCACCAGTTCATCTAATTTTGCATCGACTTTCATGCACTAACGAAACGGTCTGAAACGCCCCAAAATATGAGTTTTGGGTCCAATGGAGTGGGTCGGGTGCGTTCGTTGCGAAAAATTCCGACGCGATAATGGCACCAGTTCGGCCATTTTTGTGTCGACTTTCATGCAGTAACGTTAACGGTCCGAAACACCCCAAAACACAAGTTTTGGGTCCAATGGAGTGGATCTGGTGCGTTCGCTGCGAAAAATTCTAACACGATTTCGTTTAGAGAACTTGTGCGTTAATGGCACTAGTTCGGCCAGTTTTGCATCGACTTTCGTGCACTAACGAAACGGTTCGAAACTCCCCAAAACTTAGGTTTTGGGTCAATGGAGTGGATCGGGTGCATTCGTTGCGAAAAATTCGGACGCGACTTTGTTTAGAGAACTTGTGCGTTAATGGCACCAGTTCGGCCAGTTTTGCATCGTCTTTCGTGCAGTAACGAAACGGTCCGAAAAACCACAAAACATGAGCTTTGGGTCCAATGGAGTGGATTCGGTGCGTTCGTTGCGAAAAATTCTAACACGACTTTTTTTAGTGAACTTATGCGTTAATGGCACCAGTTCGGCCAGTTTTGCATCGACTTTCGTGCAGTAACAAAATGGTCCGAAACACTCCAAAATATGAGTTTTGGGTCCAACAGAGTGGATCACGAGCGTTCCTTGTGAAAAATTTAGAAACAACTTCATTTAGCGAACTTGTGTGTTAATGGCACCTGTTCGGCCAGTTTTGCATCGACTTTCATGGAGTAACGAAACTGTCCGAAACGCCCAAAACCATGAGTTTTGGATCAAATGGAGTGAATCAGATGCGTTCGTTGCGAAAATATTCCAACGCGACTTTGTATAGCGAACTTGCGCGATAATGGCACCAGTTCGGCCAGTTTTGCATCGACTTTCGTGCAGTACCAAAAGGGTCCGAAACACCTGAAAACATGAGTTTTGGGTCCAATGGAGTGCATCGGGTGCGTTTGTTGTGCAAAATTCCGACGCGACTTTATTTTTGCGAACATTTGCGTTAATGGCACCAGTTCGGCCAGTTTTGCATCAGCTTTCATGCAGTAACAAAATGGTCTGAAACGCCCGAACACATGAGTTTTGGTCCAAAGGAGTGGATCGGGTGCGTTCGTTGCGAAAAATTCTGACGCGACTTTGTTTAGCGAACTTGTGCGAGAATGTCACGAGTTTATCCAGTTTTGCATCGACTTTCGTGCAGTAACGAAATGGCCTGAAACGCCCCAAAACATGAGTTTGGGGTCCAATGGAGCGGATCGGGTGCGTTCGTTGCCAAAACTTCCGACGCGACTTTGTTTAGCGAACTTGTGCGATAATGGCACCAGTGCGGCCAGTTTTTGCATCGACTTTCGTGCAGTATCGAAATGGTCTAAATCGTCCCAAAACATGAGTTTTGGGTCCAATGGAATGGATCGGGTGCGCTCGTTGCGAAAAATTCCGACACGACTTTCTTTAGCGAAGTTGTGCGTTAATGCCAACAGTTTGGCTAGTTTTTGCATCGACTTTCATGAAATGGTTCGAAACACCCCAAAACATGAGTTTTGGATCCAATGGAGTGGATCGGGTGCGTTCGTTGCGAAAAATTCCGAAGCAACTTTGTTTTGCGAAATTTTTCGTTAATGCCACCAGTTCGGCCAGTTTGGCATTGGCTTTCGTGCAGGAACGAAACGGTCCCGAAACACCCGAAAACATGAGTTTTGGGTCCAAGGGAGTGGATCGGATGCGTTCATTGCGAAAAATTCCCGACACCACTTTGTTTAGCGAACTTGTCCGATAAGGGCACCAGTTCGGCCAGTTTTACATCAACTTTCGTGCTGTAATGAAACGGTCCGAAACACCCGAAAACAAGAGTTTTGGATCCAATGGTGTGAATCAGATGCGTTCGTTGCGAAAATATTCCGACGCGACTTTGTATAGCGAACTTGGCGCGATAATGGCACCAGTTCGGCCAGTTTTGCATCGACTTTCATGCAGTACCAAAAGGGTCCGAAACACCTGAAAACATGAGTTTTGGGTCCAATGGAGTGCATCGGGTGCGTTTGTTGCGCAAAATTCCGACGCGACTTTATTTTGCGAACTTTTGCGTTAAGGGCACCAGTTCGGCCAGTTTTGCATCGGCTTTCGTGCAGTAACAAAATGGTCTGAAACGCCCGAACACATGAGTTTTGGGTCCAAAGGAGTGGATCGGGTGCGTTCGTTGCGAAAAATTCTGACGCGACTTTGTTTAGCGAACTTGTGCGATAATGTCACGAATTTAGCCAGTTTTGCATCGACTTTCGTGCAGTAACGAAATGGCCTGAAACGCCCCCAAAACATGAGTTTGGGGTCCAATGGAGCGGATCGGGTGCGTTCGTTGCCAAAACTTCCGACGCGACTTTGTTTAGCGAACTTGTGCGATAATGGCACCAGTGCGGCCAGTTTTGCATCGACTTTCGTGCAGTATCGAAATGGTCCAAATCGTCCCAAAACATGAGTTTTGGGTCCAATGGAATGGATCGGGTGCGCTCGTTGCGAAAAATTCCCGACACGACTTTCTTTAGCGAAGTTGTGCTTAATGCCAACAGTTTGGCTAGTTTTGCATCGACTTTCATGAAATGGTTCGAAACACCCCAAAACATGAGTTTGGATCCAATGGAGTGGATCGGGGTGCGTTTGTTGCGAAAAATTCCGAAGCAACTTTGTTTTTGCGAAATTTTTCGTTAATGCCACCAGTTCGGCCAGTTTGGCATTGGCTTTCGTGCAGGAACGAAACGGTCCGAAACGCCCGAAAACATGAGTTTTGGGTCCAAGAGAGTGGATCGGGTGCGTTCATTGCGAAAAATTCCGACACCACTTTGTTTAGCGAACTTGTCCGATAAGGGCACCAGTTCGGCCAGTTTTACATCGACTTTCGTGCTGTAATGAAACGGTCCGAAACATCCAAAAACAAGAGTTTTGGATCCAATGGTGTGAATCTGATGCATTCGTTGCCGAAAAATTCTAGCGCGACTTTGTTTAGAGAACTTGTGCATTAATGGCACCAGTTCGGCCAGTTTCGCATCGTCTTTCGTGCAATAATGAAGCAGTCCGAAAAACCTCAAAAAATGAGTTTTGGGTCCAATGGAGTGGATTGAGTGGGTTCGTTGCGAAAAATTCTGACGTGACTTTGTTTAGCGAACTTGTGCGTTAATGGCACCAGTTCGGCCAGTTTTGCATCGACTTTCGTGCAGTAACGAAATGGTCCGAAATGCTCAAAAAACATTTGTTTTGGGTCCAATGGAGTGGATCTGGTGCGTTCGTTGCGAAAAATTCTAACACGACTTTGTTTAGAGAACTTGTGCGTTAATGGCACCAGTTCGGCCAGTTTTGCATCGACTTTTGTGCAGTAACAAAATGGTCCGAAATGCTCCAAAACATGAGTTTTGGGTCCAATGGAGTGGATCTGGTGCGTTCGTTGCGAAAAATTCGGACGCGACTTTGTTTAGAGAACTTGTGCGTTAATGGCACCAGTTCGGCTAGTTTTGCATCGTCCTTCATGCAGTAACGAAACGGTCCGAAAAACCTCAAAAACATGAGTTTTGGGTCCAATGGAGTGGATTGGGTGCGTTCCGTTGCGAAAAATTCTAACGCGACTTTTTTTGAGTGAATTTGTGCGTTAATGGCACCAGTTCGGCCAGTTTTGCATCTACTTTCATGCAGTAACGAAATGGTCCGAAACACTCCAAAATATGAGTTTTGTGTCCAACAGAGTGGATTCAGGTCGTTCGTTGGCGAAAAATTTGGAAACAACTTCATTTAGCGAACTTGTGCGTTAATGGCACATGTTCGGCCAGTTTTGCATCGACTTTGTATAGCGAAACTGTCCGAAACACCCCAAAACATGAAGTTTTGGGTCAAATGGAGT